>NW_024739191.1:0-11651 GCF_018991925.1 Homarus americanus | reverse complement strand
CTCCACCCACAACCCAGGACCACGGTGTGTAAAGTTAAGGTGTTCGAATTTTAATTGGGTTGAAAATGAAATAATGCATGTGAGGAGAAGAAGAAGAAGATTTCGTTAGGTTACGTTAGGTTACGTTAGGTTAGGTTAGGCTAGATTAGGTTAAGTTACGTTAGGTCTGGTCAGGTTACATTATGCATGAAGGTATTCATTTATATGTATATTTATGATCTACAGGATCGTTTATGGCCAGTCAAAAGCTTCCAGAAAAGATAAATACATAGAAGTTATCACTAATGGCCAATTATCCCTATTTAATGTAACATACAGTATATATTAGGTGGAGTTACGCTGTTATTTGTTTGTTTTCGTATTATTTAAGTCATTTATTTGTTAACATTTAGCTTAGAATAAGTAAATATTATACAAAACAAAACATTGAAAAACTCACAAGTGAATTTGTAACATATAATTAAGTCGAGATAACAATACCAATACCACGTGCTGGTCAAGCTCCGAAAGAGTTGTCCGGGGGTCTAGCTAACCTCTGGTCGGGGCTTGACCAGCACGAAAAAAAAAAAAAAAATTTTTTTTACTAAACGTGATTTTGGCAACCTGTGGTGTAATCGAACCCCTGTTCGATTCCCGGACGGAGTGAAACTATGAGCATTTTTTTTACGACATTTGGCTTTCTATTTACCAGTAAATGGGAACCTAGATGTTAATCGATTTGCGGATCTTATTCTGGAATAATGGTTAGCCAGTGCAGTTGCCGAGTTGTCTGGTCTTCTCGGACTATTCATTGAAACTGGGTCATACAACTCGTTAACTTAGGGTGTGGTTGTGGTGTTGGCGACAGATTCTAACACCTTAAACAAATTCACGCCTAGGTGGCCCTAGGGCCGGCCATCCTCGTACACGAAGGGCAACTATTATTGTTACGTGTATAATATTACCATCACTACCACAACCAGCATTATCACTACTATTGTCATCTTCTCAACTATCATCATTCCTTCCCTCTTCCTCCTCCTGCCTCCATATTTTAATAATTATCGTCTCAATTATTATTATCATCAATATTTTTATTATTATTATTACCGTATTATTATTATTATTATTAACAATACAACATGTGGCTGGAACAACAGTAGAAATTAGAAATAAGATAAAAAGTGGATATAGAATCCTTGGAAAGAATTCAGAGGAGAATGACAAGACTAATCCCGGGCATTAAGAACCTTGAGTATAGAGAAAGGTTAAGGCATCTTAATTTGCACTCCCTCGAGAGACGCAGATCGAGGGGTGACCTGATAGAGGTGTATAAGTGGAAGGCAGGGCTAAACAAAGGGGACATTACAAAGGTACTCAAACTATCCAACCAGGAGTGAACTCGTAACAATGGTTTTAAATTAGACAAATTTAGATTTAGGCGTGAAATATGTAAACACTGGTTTGGAAACAGAGTAGTGGATGAATGGAACAAGTTACCAAATATCATCATTAACTCGAATACGCCGAATAGCTTCAAACATAGGTTGGATGCATATATGAGCAATAGGGTTTATGCAAACAGGACTGTTCAGTATGGGCCATGCAGAAATGCAGCCCTAGGGCCCTCTGCAAATTAACAATTGTAAACACAAACAACTACAGAGAGAGAGAGAGAGAGAGAGTCCCTGGCTCACTGTTATGTTATGACAAAGTTGTTGGTAAATATATGGTATGGAAATTGTGTTGATACTCTCTCTATCTCTCTCTGTGTCTCTCTCTCTCTCTCACACACACACCAACCACAAACAAACAACACATCACAAACAAACAAGCAAGCAACAACACAACACAAACAATAATGACACCACAAAAAACATCATTCTAAAAAACAAACATAAAAACAATAAAACAAACATACCAACAAACAAACAATCAAACAAACAAACAATAAAACGAACAAACGAAGAATAAAACAAAACAAACAATAAAACAAACAAACAAACAATAAAACAAACATACATACATAAAAACAATCAAACATAAAAACAATAAAAAAAACAGAGCCTCTTCAACAAACCACCACCACCAAGGACTTCACTAACCTACCACCTCCACCACCACCTCCTACAACACTATTTATAATCCCAAAACTTCCCAAAGGTCACTCTTGCCTCGGTGACCTTTGGGGGTTAACACTGCCCACTGGTCTAGATCTGGCGAGAAAACTGCCCCCACGCACTTGTTGGGTGTAACAAAGCGCCTGCTGGGTGATTTAGGTGAGTCTTCCCCCGCCCTCCCCCATCCCCCCTCTCCAACCCAGGGTCACAGTGTGTTAGGTTAAGGCGTTTGAATTTTAATTTAGTTGATGATGATATAAAGCAGAGGAGGCGGAGGAGGAGGAGGAGGAGGACAACAAGAACAAGAAGAACAAGAAGAAGAAGAAGAAGGCTAGATTACGTTAGGTTATGTTAGGTTAGGTTAGGCTACATTAGGTTAAGTTACGTTAGGTCTGGTCAGGTTACATTATGCAAGAAGGTATTCATTTATATGTATATTTATGATCTACAGGATCGTTTATGGCCAGTCAAAAGCTTCCAGAAAAGAGAAATACATAGAAGTTATCACTAATGGCCAATTATCCCTATTTAGCGTAACATACAGTATATAAGAACATAAGAATGGAGGAAACTGCAGCGGGCCTATTGGCCCATACTGGGCAGTCCCGTTTACACCCAACATTGAAAACTCACAAGTGAGTTTGTAACATATAATCAAGTCCAGATAATAATACCAATACCACGTGATGGTCAAGCTCCGAAAGAGTTGTCCGGGGGTCTAGCTAACCTCTGGTCGGGGCTTGACCAGCACGAAAAAAAAAAAAATATTATTAAACGTAATTTTGGCAACCTGTGGTGTAATAGTCAGCATGCTCGCCTTGCAAGCGAGTGGACCCTTGTTCGATTCCTGGACAGAATGAAACTATGAGCATTTTTTTTTTACGTCATTTGACTTTCTATTTACCAGTAAATGGGAACCTGGATGTTAATCGATTTGCGGATCTTATTCTGGAATAATGGTTAGCCAGTGCAGTTGCCGAGTTGTCTGGTCTTCTCGGACTATTCATTGAAACTGGGTCATACAACTCGTTAACTTAGGGTGTGGTTGTGGTGTTGGCGACAGATTCTAACACCTTAAACAAATTCACGCCTAGGTCTTAGGCACACATGTGTATATTATTTTTACTTAACCATATTTAACACATTATTGTCATCTTCTCAACTATCATCATTCCTTCCCTCTTACTCCTCCTGCCTCCATATTTTAATAATAATCGTCTCAATTATTATTATCATCATTATTTTTATTATTATTATTACCGTATTATTATTATTATTATTAACAATACAACATGTGGCTGGAACAACAGTAGAAATTAGAAATAAGATAAAAAGTTGTATTTAATTAACAATTAAAACACAAACAAGAACCACAGGTACAAGTCGATCAGTTTTTTATCATATGAGAGAGAGAGAGAGAGAGAGAGAGAGAGACCCACCGTTAATAAAGGAACCTTGAGCATCACTCCTATACATTACTGACGAAGAAAAAGTAATAATAACTTTTAGAAAATTCAGAGACCCGTAGACCCACGAACACACAAGACCCGAGCCATTTATCACCACACACTGAAGGACCATGACATACCAACCTGGGGGGTCTTGTGTCTGTCTGTCTATTTGATATATTCATCTGTCTAAGTGTATGTCCATTTCATTATATATTTATTCGTGTATTTATCTCTGTCTGTCTGCCTGTTTGGCCGTTTATCAAAATTATCAAACAGCAGGTGGAGTGGGGAGGGAGGGAGGGAGGGAGGGGGGGGATGATTCGCAGTTTCGCCACCTAGTCCATTAAGTTAACCTAACATTAAACTAATGTAACCTAACATAACGCAAACCTAACCTAACCAAACCAAACCAAACATTAACCTGCCCTATCTTTATAACACTTATCCTAACATTAACCGGATATCATAAAGTTAAGGAGCCATCCCTTGTTTCAACCTAACCAAACCTAACCTAATTAAAACCTAATCTAACCCAATTTAATCCAATTTAACCTAACGTAACCTAACCTAACTCAATCTAACTTAAACTAGCCTAACCCCCCGTTTAGAGTTAAGGTACTTAATCACCAAGCGAAATATGCGGGGACTCCTAGTCTTCAAGAGATCCCTAACACAACCTAACATCATCATCATCTACTTAATTAATAAAACCTAACTTAACCTAACCCTCGGAAGGAGTTAGAAAGGGCTGCGTGCTATCTCCAGGACTGCATAATCACCGATCAAAAATTTATAGTGAGAAAAGTTATAAGAAACGATGAAGGACTAAAAGTTAATGGTAACGTAGTATCAAATATTCGATATGCAGATGATACTGGTCTGAACTCGGGATAGTGAAGAGACGGTATTAAACTATGATGAACAAGACTAGTGGCCAAGACGGTGAATAATGTGGCCTAGGGTTAATGCTGTATATAAAGACGGGAATAATGGTTATTTTTAATGTCAAACCAAATCCTAAAAGATGATGACAGGGAACTTAACCCAGCTGTTATAACCTTTAACGATGGTTTAAGCTAGAAATCTTTAAGGACGTTGGTTTAAACAATAACATTCGAAGGACGATAATTAAAGCTAAAAATCCTCAAGAGGTTAGTTATTGCATCATCCTGAATGGTGGAAACTATTGTGTATTTTGTAAGTAAACAGTATGTGTGATGGTCGACCTACGTGCCCCGCCAGCAGGGAAGACAGCAGTAATGTCCGACACAGTGGTAGGTAAGAAACATTGTCTTGGGTCGTAAGGTAAGGGCGACGACACCTGCCACAAGTCACACGCCCATCCGAGGACAGGATGTAATGTGTGTGTGTCCGGAGAATGGTGGGCGGGGCGCACAGACACGTGTAAGGAGCTTGTAAATGGATCTTTGGCTACGTGTGTGGTGGCCGCCGTGGACACGGGGAAGGGGAGGGAGTGTGGAGACCAGCCGACCTTCACTAATTATGTGAAGAATATATGTGAGAATCTATCGACGAAGTAATAGTCTGTCGGTGGAGTAAGTAAGTAAATGTGTGTGTGATCGGCTGGTGTCGTCGGTGCACCCAAGGCACAGTCAGGGGTCTACCATAAAACACACTGCCAGTACTGGTAATGAGCAGCGTCTGGCCTTCTCCTCACAGTCATAAAACTCCTTCGCCAGACGTACGGTCGCATTTGACACACAAAAATGCAATCATTCATTAAAACGTAATTGGCTATAAACTTTTGAGTGTAAAATACCCATTTATTGTGAACTTAACAAATTGGTAAATCAGGTGTGTTTATGTAAGCTTGGGTCAGTGGTGTTAAATTTACTGCTGACTAATTATATTATTTTTAAACCAGTATTTATATGTTATTATTACAGTTAAAGTTAAGTCGTTATCATATTTAAAGGTCATCATCATTATCACTGTAGGTTATATATATAAGCTACTGTGCCGAGTAGCAACCTTGTACATAAGCTACTGTGCCGAGTAGCATTCATATATATTATCACGTGGCAACACTGCACGTGTTATGTGGCAACATTGCCCCGAGGCTGCCATATGGCAAGGCGCCTCAGTCTGACCGTGTGAGCTGTGCTTGGCACATGCTGGTCACCGCTTGTATTTCTCTCATCCACAATAAACGAACTCAGTGTTACTCAGTGTTTCCCTAGCCATCACTGCATTCTTCAGGGCACACTAGTAACCTTCATGGCGCAGTGTCTAGGATCTGTGGACTTACTAAGTGTGTGAACAATGCCGACAGTTACGTCTGCCGGTGATGCACGTCGACTCAGTGTGTTGTGTTGTGTTGCGCTGTGTTTCGCCGCGATGTGCAGTGTTGCTCCGTCACAGTGCGTTTTAGTGACGGTGCCAGTGTCAGTGTCAGTGTATTAGTGTGTGTCTAGAGCTGAGTTGAGCATTGGTCTGTTTTTTTTTGTGGTACCCACGGAGCACGCAGGCGTACACCCTTCTCGTGCGACATCCGGGGGACACTGACGGTCTTGCCGGACCACGCAGCTGTCCACGCTCCCTCCGCTCTCTCAGACACACACACGCACGCACGCACGCACTCACTCACTCACGGACAGAACAGTGGACCTGGACCATAAGCGTGATTTTTGTGCTGTTTATGTCTTATATATGTGGTTCGAGCTATTGAGGCGCCACTTTATATATTAAACAGTGCAGTCCACTCACACACAAAGATGGGAGGTAAGAAGGGACAACGTCAAGATGGGAGACACGACTCCCCACCACCTTCTCCGCCACCCGGCGCAGACTCTCATCCTCCACCTCCAGTGACGGACATTGCCACAATTCTGAGGTGGATGGACGACCGGGACGAGCGACGTAGAGAAATGGATTTTCAGAGGGAGGAGACACGAAGAATGGAGGAAAAGTTGCGTTTTGAGGCACTATTGGCGACCCTGGCGCTAACCCACCCTCCCTCACTCGCAGGTAGCGCGCTTCAAGGCGCCAGCACACTCCCTCCTCCATCACACCAGCGTCCTCCAGGTACTCTTGCTACCCCAACAGCTCCCAAGGCATCTGTTCAACCCCCACCCGCCCTCTCACCAGACGTCACGTTTCAGCTTTTTCGTGAGTGGAGGCGGCGTTGGACAGATTACTCAACGATGGTGGACCTTGACAACATGCCTCCAAACAAACAGCTCATCCAACTGCGGATGTGTTTGTCGCTGGAGACCCAGAGAGTTTTGGAGCACACGTTGCACGTGCCTCCCGACTCTACCTCTTCAGTGACGGATGTGCTCGACCTTTTACAGGAGCACGTTAAGGGTCGGAACAACGAGGCTTTGCGTCGCCGTGCCTTTACCAGCTGCAAGCAGGAGGAGAACGAATCCTTTGACGACTTTTTTGTACGTTTGAAGAGTTTGTCAGAGGAGATCGACGTCTGCAAGGCGCACAGCCGGGAATGTGAGGAAGCCTGGATCAAGCACGGGATCTTGGCAGGTGTCAGGCAGGAAGAGTTGGTGCAGCGACTCATCCCCCTGGACGCTTCCTCCACACTCCAGGTGGTAGTGACTGAATGTCGGTCATACGAGGCCACCAAGTCCGCCACCTCTGCCTTACGGGCCCCACCTGCTGTGAGAGCTATCTCACAATACAAGAAGGATAAGAAGGCGGCCAACAACGCGAAGGCTGCCACACGTTCTTCCACGCGTCCGCCTAGTGCTTCCTGTGGCAGCTGTGGAAAGCAGCACAGCCCCAAGACTTGCCTGGCCGCCGACGCACTGTGACGTGGATGTGACCGTAAGGGCCACTGGTCTAACGCAGACAGGTGCCCTGCACGAGGCCACAAGTGTCAGGCCTGCGGTCGCTATGGACACTACGACAAGTGATGCCGCCAACCCAAGCCCAAAAGCCCGAGACGAGGAGGACAGCAGCGCACTTCCCTCGGGGTGGTTCGCACGCAGCCCCCTCCAGATGGCCCACGCAGCCCCAAGCAGCAGCGGAGTCACATCAGGAGAGTGGAATCGACCACACGCCCCAGGGCTACCCCTTCCCCTACTATCCGCGTCGCCGTCACACACGGTGATGTGTCGGGTCACATCGAGGTGATACCGGACACCGGCACCGATACTACGGTGATTGGGTTGAAGCACCTCCAGAAACTGGGCCTCACCAAACGCGGCCTGGGACCACCGCCGCAGCTGCAGTACTACAATGCGGACGGTTCCTGGACGCTGTGGGCTCCTTTCAGGCAGAGATCACCTACGGCGACAGGTCGTGTCACGGATGGATCGACGTGCGGCCTACTCTCGCTACACCCTTGTTGTCGTGGGAGCACTGCAAGGAGTTAGGCGTGGTGCCCAGAAACTTTCCTGAGCAGATCCCAGCTGCTCGGTACACCGCCAGCAGGGTGCGTGAGTTAACGAGCGACGCGCCTGGCACTGCCACACAGAGCTGCCCAGAACCCGCGTCCACTCCCACCCACACAGGACGCTCCCCTGCCCAGATCCTGTATGGTCACCCTCTCCACTCTTGCGTTCCTACACACGCCAAGGCCTTTGCGAAGGACTGGCAGACCAGAGCCGAGAGCTGTGACCGCCGCGCCGCTACACGTGCCCAGGACGCCAAGGCTCGGTATGACGACCGTGCCCGCCCTCTTCAGCCGCTGGAGATTGGTGCCCTTGTCCGCGTCCAGGACCCGACGACGACACGTTGGGACAAGGTGGGCATAGTGATGGGCGTCGGCCGGTCGCGGGACTACAAGGTCAGGATGCCGAGCGGCCGTGTCTGGTGGAGGAACCGCTGCTTCCTCCGGCCAGTCCCACCCCCTGCTGCTGGCCCCCTGACCGAGGACGAGTCACCTACACCTCACTAGGATCCGCCCCACAGTGCACCTCGACGCTCGGAGCGACTTAGGACTAAGGAGTCCGCTCAAGACAAAGACCATGAGCGTGAGGGGGGAGGGAGATGTAGGTTATGTATCTAAGCTACTGTGCCGAGTAGCAACCCTGTACATAAGCTACTGTGCCGAGTAGCAACCCTGTACATAAGCTACTGTGCCGAGTAGCAACCCTGTACATAAGCTACTGTGCCGAGTAGCATATATATATATATATATATATATATATATATATATATATATATATATATATATATATATATATATATATATACATATATATATATATATATATATATACATATATATACATATATATATATATATACAGTAGTACCGCGCTAAGTGAACAACAGAACATATGGGATTAATTCCAATGGAAACTGGCCCATCCCCAAACTCCACTTTTTCCGACACAATACCTATTAGGGTGTGTTAATTTTGTCAACATGTTAAAAATCAAATTTGGTAGTCAAAATATTGTGCCTCTTTATGTCTAAACTTGAGATTAGCAAACAAAAATGAATTGAAATAACCCTCACCTACATCAATTATACCTTAAAGTTTCAAATTTCAGTATTTCAACAAATTAATGAGACTTGATTAGAATTATTCACTTGATATTAACTAATCTCATGTAAGCATATGGATTATGGAGTATTTTATGGTTCTATAGCTTGTGTACAATATGCATGTCAGAACATGAACATGAACATGAACAGGCTCTCCGTGTGGGACAGTTTAATTCTTGTTTTGACTTGTACCAAGCGTGAGGATAAGGCGCCCGGCTCACTCTCCTTCTAGATATCATAGACGGTGGTTTGCTCTCATTGCACTTGCACCTGCTCTACCAGACGAATTCTACATTTTAATTATTGTAAGTAGGGCATATTGATTGTCGCAGTTACTTATATCATTGTATAAAACATTATGTTCTAAGAAATTATTATGTTATTTCTGTTACAGCATTTTTGATAAACAAATTGATATTTTTTGAAACAACAATTGAATTATGAAACATTGAAATATTTTTCTATTTGTCAGATAGTGTGAAGATGTCAAAATTGAAGACAAGAAGTCAGTTGTCAACCCACTTGAGCCTGCTAGTTGGTAAGGGAAGGAGCTTCCTGTATCAGAACTTCCAACAGTGAGAGACATGCTAAGATTAGGGTTACTCCTTCGAGAAAAAAATGCAAAGGACAGAAGGAACTATACAGATAAAGAACTCATAAATGACATGATAGTCCCTCTTCTGCATCAATGGACAAAAGCTAATGCACTATTCAAACCACCTGTGATTAATCAGTGTCGAACTATTGAGCTAAAACTAACGAAATTATGGCACAAAGCAGTTGAAACATCACTTGGTAAAGGAAACTTGGCCAGGAAAATGAATTTCTGCACACACTTGATACTCTGTTTGACATTTTGACCTGCAAGTGCTCCATACAATTATGTTCTGAATCCAACTGTTCTCACTCAGGTAAGAGAGAAAATAATTCCCACATTGATTGTGGTTGTCCTCGTGAAAAGAAGATCCCTGTTTTAGAGCTTGAATGTATAAAGGCACAGAGGACAAAGGCAGAAGGCCAAGGAAGTATGCAAATGGGTTCAATAGATTATTCAGAAACAAAGAAGCAGATTGCTAATGCCAAGAAGAGAGAACAAATCCGAGAGAGGGAACAAAAGAAGAAAATGAAGAGTGAAGAAGCCATCCAAAGAGAGGAAGAGCTGTGTCAAGATGTTTATCACTTCTTTGATAGCTCTTCTGATGAACAGGAAGCAACATCAGATGATAGTTCCAAAGAGCCATCTGAACCTTTACCAAAGAAAATGAAATACAACACAAGAAATATTTCAAACATTGCTTTAGCTAGTATTCGCCACCATGCTGGACTTCGTGAGGCTGCAGAAATTGCAACTGCCGCTTGGATAGATGCAGGCCTCATCAGCCGAGAGGATGTATCTTTGGTGATAGATCATAATAAAATTAGAAGAGCACAAGAAAAATAATGAAGGAAATATCTGATCAGCATGAAAAAGATTTAAGCGAGGGAGGGCTCTCCTGTCTTTTGTTTGATGGAAGAACAGATGACACAAAAGTTTTGCTAGAAGTAGAGGGAGTGAACAGAAAGTTTCCAGGTCTCATCAAAGAAGAACACTACTCTGTCTGTTCTGAGCCTGGTGGTCGGTTTTTGTTTCACTTTGCTCCCGAAACTGAAGTAGAAGGGAAGAAACATGCAGAGGTCATTGCTGATCATATTTTATGTTGGGTTCAGGAGAGAGGACTTGGCAGTTCACTGCAGGCTGTTGGTGGAGATTCAACTGCAGTGAACACCGGATGGCAGGGGGGTGTAATGACGCATTTAGAGGAAAAACTAGGAAGAAGACTTGTTTGGATTGTATGTGATTTACATACAGGCGAGCTACCTCTTCGTCATCTCATCCAGGAACTTGATGGTCCTACAAAGAGCAACAACAAGTGGTCAGGTCCCCTTGGCTTCATGCTGGATGAAGCAACACAACTAGAAATAAATACAACCTTTCCAAAGGTCGAAGTTGGCCCTCCCCTTCCGGCGTTGTCTGAAGGAGTCATCAAAGATCTCAGCACAGATCAATCCTATGCTTATCGTATTGCCCAAGCAATAAGATCAGGAGAAGTGCCTCAGTCATTGGCTCTCTTGGAGATTGGACCTGTCAGTCACAGCCGTTGGTTAACCACAGCTCTTCGTTTCTGCAGGATTTGGATTTCCAAACACGAATTGAAGGGCAAAGTGCTGAAGAATTTGAGGTTAATTGTTGAATTTATTATTGGAGTTTATCTTCCCCAGTGGTTTAGTGTGAAACTTAATCCTATGTGGGTGGATGGGCCCAATCACCTTTTGTTTCAATTGCAGCTAGTAAGAACACAGAGGAAGGTAGTGAGGGACAACGTGTTACCTGTGGCAAGAAGGTCCGCTTGGTATGCTCGATCAGAAGCAGTTTTGCAAGCAATGCTTTGCAGTCAATGTACCAATCTCTGAACCGAGGCTGTAGAAGTCATTCTAAAGATTAGAGGAACGCTAATAGATGACGACCAGTTGGGAGACTGTTCGTTTCATTCAAGAAAAGTTCCCCCAATAAACGTCAATGCCACCAAATTGTCAGAATTGGTTGACTTGAGTTTGGAAGTCTTAGAGCCACCATTGACAACAAGTCTAA
>NW_024739190.1:0-11165 GCF_018991925.1 Homarus americanus | reverse complement strand
GTAGCCACCAACCCCACACCAACCCCACACCAACCAACCCAACCCCAACCAACCCCACACCAACCAACCACCAACCAACAACCAACCAACCAACCAACCAACCCACCAACCAAACCCACCAACCAACCTCAACCCCAACCCAACCACCAAACACCACACCACCACCCCACACCACCCACCACCCCACCACACCACCTCACCCCACACACCCAACCCCACACCCACAACCCCAACCAACCAACCCCACCAACCCAACCAACCCCAACCCCCACACCACCAACCCCACAACCAACCCAACCAAACCACCAACCCCACACCACCAACCCCACACCCAACCAACCCCAACCCAACCACTCCAACACCAACCCCAACACCAACCCCAACCACCCACACCCCAACCAACCCCAACCAGCAACCCCAACCAACCCCACACCACCCATCCCACCACACCTGCAACCCCACACCACCCACACCACCACACCACCCCACCCCACCACCGCACCTCACCCCACCCACCACCAACCCCACACCACCACACCAACCCAACCCCAACCCCAACCCAACCAACCCCACACCACCCCACAACCCACCAACCCACCAACCAACCCAACCAACCCCAACCCCAACCAACCCCAACCAACCCCAACCCAACCAACCCCAACCCCAACAACCCCACCAACCCAACCCCACAACAACCAACCAACCCACACCCAACCCCACACCCCACCCCACACCACCCACACCACCAACCAACTCACAACAACCCCAACCCCACACCACCCAACCCCCCAACCACCTCACCCCACCCCACCCAACCCCACCCCACCCCAACCAACCACACCCCAACCAACCAACCACACCCCACAACCCCACCACACCCAACCCCACAACCCCACCAACCCCACCAACCAACCCCAACCCCACCACCAACCAACCACCCATCCAACCCCAACCCCAACCCCACCCAACCACCACCCCACCCAACCCCACACCAACCCCAACCCCACACCAAACCACACCAACCACACCACAACCCCACACCACTCCAACCCCACACCCCACCCAACCAACCACACCACCCCACCCCACACCACCTGCAACCACACCACCCACCACCACCCTCCACCCCCACCACCTCACTCCACCAACCCCACACCACCCCAACCACCCCACACCAACCAACCCCACCCCACCAACCACCACACCAACCCCACACCAACCCAACCCACACCAACCAACCAACCAACCAACCACCAACCCCAACCAACCCCAACCACCACCAACCAACCCACACCAACCAACCCCACCAACCCCAACACCCCAACCCCAACCCCACCAACCCCACACCACAACCCCACCAAACCCCACACCAACCCCACACACCCTACACCACCAACCCCCACACCACCTCCACCCCACCCCACCACCAAACCCCACCCCACCCCAACCCCAACCCACCCCACAACCAACCCCACACCCCAACCCCAACCAACCCCACCACCAACCAACCCCACACCCCAACCCCACAACCCAACCCCACAACCAACCAACCACCAACCCCACACCAACCAACCAACCAACCAACCCCACACCAACCAACCAACCAACCCCAACCCACACCAACCCACACCACCAACCCCAAACCACCCACCCCACACCAACCCCACCCCACAACCCCACCCCACACCACCAACCCCACACCACCTGCACCCCACACCACCCAACCCCACACCAACCCCACACCACCCAACCACCACACCACCCCACCCCACCAACAACACCCCACACCACCCCACACCACCCCAACCCCACACCCCAACCCCACCAACCAACCCAACCAACCAACCCAACCAACCAACCCCAACAACCAACCAACCCCAACCAACCAACCCCAACCCACACCAACCAACCAACACCTCCAACCCCACCAACCCAACACCACCCCACACCACCCCACACCACCCCACCCCACACCACCACCAACCCTACCCCACCACACCACCCAACCCCACACCACCCACCCCCACACCCAACCCCAACCAACCCCACACCAACCCCACACCAACCCACCAACCAACCACACCAACCAACCCCAACCCCACACCCAACCCCACCAACCCCAACCCACCCAACCCCACACCAACCCCACCAACCAACCCCAACCAACCACCAACCAACCAACAACCAACCCCATCCCCACACCAACCACCACCAACCAACCCCACCAACCAAACCCCACACCAACCTCCCAACCACCCCAACCAACCCCACACACACCACCAACCACCACCACCCTGCACCACCACCTCACCACACCAACCCCACCCCACACCAACCCCACACCACCAACCACCCCACCCCACACCACCCAACCCACACCAACCCACACCCAACAACCAAACAACCCAACCCCCAACAACCCCACACCAACCCCACACCCCAACCCCACCCCACACCAACCCCAACCCCAACCACCCCAACCCCACCCCACCCCACCACACACCACCCCACACACCCACACCCCACCTCCCCACACCACCCAACCCCACACACCTCACCCACACCACCCCACCCCACACCACCCCACCCCCACACCACCTCCCCACCACCCCAACCCCAACCCCACCCCACACCCCACCCCAACCCAACCAACCACACCCCAACCCACACCCAACCACCCCAACCCCAACCCCAACCCAACCCCACACCAACCCACACCACCCAACCCACCAACCAACCAACCAACCAACCCCAACCCCACCCAACCAACCACCAACCCCAACCCCAACCACCTCCAACCCCACACCAACCAACCCCAACAACCCCAACCCCAACCCCAACCCCACCACCAACCCCACCACCCCACACCACCCCACACCACCACACCCACCCCACCCACCCACACCACCCCACCCACACCACCAACCCCCACACCACCCCCACCCAACCCCACCAACCCCAACCCCAACCCCACCAACCCCAACCCAACCCAACCCCAACCCCAACCAACCAACCAACCCCAACCAACCCCAACCCAACCCCACAACCCAACCAACCCCAACCCCACACCCACCACCTCCACCCCACCACCACCCCACCACCACCACACCCCCCACACCACCCACCACCACACCACCCACCCCAAACCAACCCAACCCCACACCAACCCAACCCCACAAACCCAACCCCACCAACCCACACCAACCCCACACCAACCCCACACACCAACCAACCCCACACCAACCCCACACCAACCCCAACCAACCACACCATCCCAACCCCACACAACCACACCCCACCGCAACCCACCAACCCACACCTGCAACCCCACCAACCCCACACCACCACACCACCAACCCCACACCACCAACCCCACCAACCCCACCACACCACCTCCCACCCCACACCACCTCCACCCCACAACCAACCACCCACAACCACCACACCAACCCCACACCAACCCCAACCCCACACCAACCCCAACCCCACACCCCAACCAACCCAACCCCACACCAACCAACCAACCACACCAACCACCCAACCCCAACCCCAACCCCACACCCAACCCACCAACCAACCCCAACCAACCCACCAACCAACCCCAACCACACCAACCAACCAACCACCAACCAACCAACCCCACACCAACCACCACACCCAACCCCACACCACCACCCCACACCACCCAACCCCACACCCCACCCAACCCCACACCACCCCACCCCACACCACCCCACCACCACACCCACACCAACCCCAACCACCAACCAACCCCACACCCCACCCAACCCACACCAACCCCACACCACCCACCCCAACAACCAACCCCAACCCCACACCCAACCCCACACACACCAACCCCACCAACCACCAACCAACCAACCAACTCAACCACCACACCAAACCAACCCCACCACCACACCCACCAACCCCACCCCACACCACCACCACCCCACAACCAACCAACCAACCAACCAACTCAACCCCAACCACCACCCAACCACCCCACCACACCAACCCCACCACACCCAACCAACCACCACACACAACCACCACACACCACCACCACACCCACCACCACACAAACCACACACCACCACCACACCCACCACCACCACCACACCCACCACCACCACCACACCCACCACCACCACACACAACCACCACACCACCCCACACACCACCACCACACCCACCCACCACACACAACCACACACCACCACACACCACCACCCACACACCACCACACACCCCACCACCACACCCAACCACCCCACCACACACAACCACCCCACACCCACCACCACACACCAACCACACACCACCACCCCACACCCACCCCACCACACACAACCACACCACCACCACACCCAACCACCACCACCCCACACCCACCACCACCACACACAACCACCACACCACCACACACAACCACACACCACCACCACACCCACCACCACCACCACACCCACCCCACCACACCCACCACCACCTCCACCACACTCCACCACCACACCCACCACCACCACCACACCCACCAACCAACCAACCAACCACCACACCCAACCAACCACACACCACCACACCACCACACCCACCACACACCAACCACACACCACCCCACACCCCAACCACCACACACAACCACACACCCACCAACCACACCCACCACCAACCACCACACCCAACCCCACACCCACCCCAACCCCAACCACACCCAACCAACCAACCACCACACCCAACCACACACAAACCACCCACACCACCAACCACACAAACCAACCAACACAACCACCACCACACCCACCCCACCACCACACACAACCACACACCACCACCCACACCCACCACCACACCCACCACCACACACAACCACACAACCAACCAACCACACCCACCCCACCACCACACACAAACCACCCCACACCCACCACCCCACACCACCACCCCACACACAAACCACCAACCAACCACCCCACACCCACCAACCCCACCCCACACACCCCACCACACAACCAACCACACAACCCCACCAACCACCAACCCACACCACACCAACCACACCCCCACAACCACCAACCAACCAACACAACCAACCACACCAAACCACACACCCACCACCACCCACCAACCCCACACCCACCCCACCACACACCCCACCACACACCCACCCCACCACACACCACCACCACACCCACCACCACCACACACAACCACACACCACCACCACACACCACCACCACCACACAAACCAACCACCACACCCAACCACCACCACACACAAACCCCACCAACCCAACCAACCACACACCAACCCCAACCCCACCCCACAACCCAACCAACCAACCCCAACCACACACACCACCACCACACCCAACCACCACACACAAACCACCAACCAACCACACCCACCAACCAACCACCAACAACCAACCAACCAACCCCAACCACCAACCCCACCACCAACCAACCAACCAACAACCAACCAACCACACCCCACCCCACCACACACCAACCACACCAACCAACCACCACACCAACCACCACCAACCACACACCACCACCACACACCACCACACCACCACCACCACACACCACCACCACACACCACAACCAACCACCACACCCAACCAACAACCACAACCACCAACCAACCCACACCACACCCCACCCCACCAACCCACACCACCCCACACCAACCAACCCCACACCCAACCAACCAACCCACACAACCACCACCCCACCAACCACACCACCCCACACAACCCCACCCCACACCCAACCCCACCACACAACCCCACAACCACCCACCCCACACCCACCAACCACACAAACCACACACACCAACCAACCACACCCAACCCACCCCACCCCACCAACCACCACCACCACCACACCCCACCCCACCCCACCCCACCACACCCACCCACCACCACCACCACCCACCACCAACCACACAAACCACCACACACAACCACCCCACACACAACCAACCACACCCACCACCACCACACACACAAACCAACCAACCACCACACCCACCCCAACCACACCCAACCACCAACCACAACCACCCACACCCCACCACCACACAAACCCCACACCAACCAACCACACAACCAACCAACCACCAACCAACCAACCAACAACCACAACCCAACCACACCACCCACCACACACAACCCACACCACCAACACCCAACCCCAACCACACACAACCACACCCACCAACCAACCAACCACACCCACCACACCAACCCCACCACCACACCCACCACCACCACACACAACCACACACCACCACCACACCCACCACCACACCCACCACCACACACAACCACACACCCCAACCACACCCAACCACCACCACACAACCACCACACCAACCAACCACACACCACCCCACACCCACCACCAACCACACACAACCACACACCAACCACACCAACCCCACCACCACACAACCACACCAACCACACCCACCCCACCACACCCACACCACACCAACCAACCAACCAAAACCAACCACCAACAAACCACACCACCCCACCCCACACCCCACCACCAACACAAACCAACCACCACACCCACCACCACCACACACAAACCACCACACCAACCAACCACACACCACCACACACCAACCACACACCACCCCACCACCACCACACACCACCACCACACCACCACCACACCACCACCACCACACACCACCACCAACAACCACCACACAACCACCACCACACCACCAACCACCACACACAACCAACCAACCACAACCACCACACACCACAACCACACACCCAACCAACCAACTAACCAACCAACCACACAACCAACCAACCACACAACCCCAACCAACCAACCAACCCCAACCAACCAACCACAACCACCAACCAACCAACCAACCAACCACCAACACCCACCAACCAACCACAACCAACCAACCACCACCAACCACCAACAACCCCACCACACAACCACCACACCCACCAACCACACACCCACCAACACACAACCACCCCACCACACCCCACCCCAACCAACCAACCACACCAACCACCAACAACCACCCCACCACAACAACCACCACCGCACCCACCACCCACCACCACACACCACCACCACCACACACCACCACCACACACCACCACACACCACCCCACACCCCACACACACACCCCACACACACCTCACACACCCCACACCCCCACACACCCCACACACCCCCACACACACCCCACACACCCCCACACACACACCACACACACCCCACACACACCTCCCCACACACCCCACACACCCCCACACACACACCCCACACACACCCCCCACACACACCCCCACACACACCCCCACACACACTCCCCACACACACCCCCCCACACACACACCTCCCACACACACCCCACACACACCCCACACACACTAGGCCAGGAGGTAGCTGTCTAGTAAGATATGCATCACGAGTTTGAAGAGGAGCCACCAGCAGGGGATGGATCTCAGTGTTAAGAGGTGAGTTATGTAACGCCTCGGTGATCTGTTAATTATAGAAGCTTTTACTGCGTCTTGATAACTTAACCAGGAAATATAGTTCAAACTCTATATATGGTATTATGGATATGCTGCCTCTTGCTCCCCTCTAATTGGTTCACATGGTGGCCAATCACCGCTCAAAGGTTGACCATAACCTCGTCTTTAATTTGCCCACGTATCGTCCAATTACGGCACAGAACCTATCTCTCACTCACGTCTTGAACCAATCAACGTTTAGGGATTGGTTGTAGGTCAACCAGTCAATCATGTCTTTTTGCGTGTGTCTGCACAGATCATACTGATCATCTTAACACAGGCAGCCTGGAGCATATAACATGAGTATACTCTTGTGCATATCTAGCTCCTATTAATAGGAATTATTCAAGGCTAATCAAGGTCTTTTTCCATCCTGCAAAATCAGCATCGGGTGAGGTGCTGCCCATCAGCCCATGTTGCTTGCCTGATTTGTTTATGAGGGTGAGCCAGATGTCGTACTGTTGCACGTACAGGTGTGGTAGTGTCGCCACGTTTGGGTAGTGTCGCGGTAATGTCGTGCAATCAAATAGAGTCACATTGTTACTGTGTGGCAATGGCAGCCTACAGCCCCATAAGTAGGTCTTAATAAGCAGGCCTGCAACGTTAGTGCCACGCCACAGCCCACAGCAGCAACGTCGTGCCCATTGCAGTGTAAGCAACAGCTGACCTGTCAGCTAGTTTGACCTGTCAGCCACAGCCCTGACTGTGCCAACCTGTACACTTCACTGCCCTGGTCCCCATCCCAAATGCAACCTCCAACGCCCACACCATCCCACCCACCCACACAACCCACCATCCACACCATCCACCACCCACACCCCACCGCCCACAACCCCACGCCCACACCATCCACCACCCACACCCCCACCACCCACACCATCCACCACACCCACCGCCCACACCATCCACCACCCACAACCCACCGCCCACAACCATCCACCACCCACAACTCCACCGCCCACACCATCCCACCACCCACACCCCACCCACACCATCCACCAACCACAACCCACTCCCACACCATCCACAACCCACCCCCACACCATCCACCCACACCATCCAACCACAACCCCACCCACACCAACCACCCACCCACACCCCACCGCCCACACCATCCACCCACAACCCCACTGCCCAACCATCCACCACCCACCCCCACTGCCCATACCATCCACCACCACCCCACCACCCATACCATCCACCCACCCACACCCCCACGCCCATACCATCCACCACCCACACCCCACCGCCCACACAACCATCCACCACCCACACCCCCACCGCCCACACCATCCACCCACACCCCCACTGCCCACACCATCCACCACCCACACCCCCCACTCCCATACCATCCACCACCATACCATCCACCGCCCATACCCATCCACCACCCATACTCCACCGCCCACACCATCCACCTCACCCACAACTCCACCGCCCACACCATCCACCCCCACCATCCACCCACACCATCCACCACCACACCCCACCGCCCACACCATCCACCACCCACACCCCCACTGCCCACACCATCCACCACCCACACCATCCACTGCCCACACCATCCACCACCCATACCACCCACCGCCCACACCATCCACCACCCACACCATCCACCACCCACACAACCATCCACCACCCACACCATCCCACCACCCACACCCCCCACCACCCACACCATCCACCACCCACACCCCACGCCCCACAACCATCCACCACCACACCATCCACCACCAACACCCCACCGCCCACACCATCCACCACCCACACCATCCACCACCCACACCATCCACCCCACCCACACCCCACGCCCACACCATCCACCTCCCACCCACAACTACCACCCACACCATCCACCACCCACACCCCCACCACCCACACCCCACACCACCCACACCATCCACCACCCACACCCCCACTGCCCACACCATCCACTCACCCACACCATCCACCACCCACACCCCACTACCCACACCATCCACCACCCACACCATCCACCCACACCATCCACCACCCACCCCCACCCCCACACCATCCACCACCCACAACCATCCACCCACCCACACCCCCACCACCCACACCATCCACCACCCACACCATCCCACCCACCCACACCACCACCCACCACCATCCACCACCCATACCCCCAACGCCCACACCATCCACCATCCACACCATCCACTACCCACACCATCCACTACCCACACCATCCACTACCCACACCATCCACTACCCACACCATCCACTACCCACACCATCCACTACCCACACCATCCACTACCCATACCCTCTACTTGGCCCACAGATACAGTAAGTGGGGTAAAAATAAGTCAAATCAAGTACCATTATAAAATATCATTCATTATACAGTTTACCCTAACAATTAATCACCCAAATAATGAAGCAACAAATATGAATAAACAAGGATTTTTATTTTCATTTTGATCTGATTATTTTTTTTTTTAGGGTCTGAGTTATTCTTATTTATAACATCTTCAGGGGTTCTGGTCAGTTGATCTGTTGTGTCCTGCCTTCAGTTGGTTCCTGTAGGCGTAGCAGCAGAAGTAGACTTTGATATATTGTACTCAGAGCATGACGAGTGAGGAGGAGGGGTGTGCTTTTGTGTGGTCAAGTAGAATTATGCATCAGTGACGTCATCTCTCCCTCCCTCACACTCTCATTTACCCCCTGACACCCTCGCTAACTTCTTCACACCCTTACTCAGTCATTCCCTCACTCTCTCCCTCATTCACCCCCACCTCCCCTGCCTCCCTCCCGCCCTCACACACACACACACACACTACCTACCTCGGCCACCAATCACCTTCCGAAGCTGTCCACTCACGAAAACAACACAGTTCCCAAGCTTTGTGTCTGCGAAGTTGTAAACAAACTGTAGATACTGGGAAGGGAGAGGGAGAGGGCAGTATCGTTTGCTGTATCTATCGTGTGTGTGCGTGTGTGTGTGCGTGTGGGTGTGGGTGTGTGTGTGTGTGTTTGTGTGTTTGTGTGTGTGTGTGTGTGTGTGACCAAAAGTTACTAAGTGTTCCGTCAAGTGTGAATCTTTAAGGTGACCCCAGGTACAGAAAACTCAGGTGTGATGTCCAGGTGTATATTAATATCAACACACCTGAGTTTTCTGTACCTGGGGTCACCTTAATGATTCACACTTGACGGAACACTTAGTAACTTTTGGTCACACACACACACACCCACACCCACACCCACACCCACACACACACGCACACACACACACACACACACCTAACGTCTTGAGTTTGGAGAGCCTGAACCATCATCATGTGGCGTGGATGAGGCTCAGGCTAGGAGGACCGTGACGCCTGACGGATACTGGACGAGGTACTTGTCTCCCACCAAGACCTACCTGACGAGGGCTTCTTCTGTCCTCCTTCTTTGCCGTTCTCGAGTTCCTCTCCTGACGAGTGACCGAGAGTGATAAGAGGGGCGGAGGGCACTTGGGGGTTATGGATTGCAGTTTATTAAGAGCGAGAGAGGCAGAGAGAACAAATGAAAGACATAGATTAAAAGGAACAGAAGAGAGAGAGAGAGAGAGAGGAGGGGCGACACGTTGA
>NW_024739189.1:0-22006 GCF_018991925.1 Homarus americanus | reverse complement strand
TGTATTGAGGCGAATAGTCTTATGTTGTTAAGATGTGTTCTTAAGCCACGAAGGTAAACAAAAGGTATTCAATATCTGCCTTGGTTGACGATGATCTGTAGATGTTAGCAAGTCCTCCTCCTCCTGCTCTCGAGTAAGGTAAGGAAGGCCTCACCTGACCAAAATTTTTAATTAAGATAGATTACCTGAAGATTAACCCTCCCAGCTTATTTCAACTAATGATTAACCTAACGCTACCTGGGAAGTTAAGTTAGGTTAGATTAAGTTAGGTTAGGTTAGGTTAGGGTAGGGTAGGGTAGGGTAGGTCAGGATCAGGTCAGGTCAGGTCAGGCAGTGCCAGTGTAGTTAATCTTGAGGTTAAATAAACTAGAGGCTAATCTTCACATGAGCCACTAAGACACTTTGACGGAGGCGGTTACGTACAACAGGAAAGCTCTGATAACATATAATGTACAGTATATACCGTTTAAGTTGCGTCAACAGCTCTATACACCACTTATTGACCTACTCATTCACTGCCGTAGAAATATTTACTTCTCTAACAGGTTTCTATATGGTTCCCAGTCATTATAATACGACCTTGTAAAATCAAACGATCTAAATTAAACTAAACTTATCCAAATTAAACTTATTAGCTAACAAATCCTTCTAAAACACGATATATGCAAATCAAAGGTTCTAAATTCAACTTAACTTATCGTAATATAACTATTATAACTAAACCATTTTAATTATACCTAACCTAAACACCTCAAGTGCCACAAACAGAAGGAAAAAACACCTTTAATATTATCGTGTAAGAAGCCCCTGTAACCCACTAACTCAAGGTAATGCATCTATATCAATCTACCTGCGTCGGAAGCTCTATACGTGACTATGATCGTTACCCACTGCTGGAGAACATTTGTACTTCTATAATTACCCCTGGAGAAACAATGCACCAATTTACGATTTATTTATTTTATTTTCATTTTTTTTATTCCTGGTCCATACTGTAAACACCGCCCGCTTGTGAGTCCCGTCAGCCATTTTGATCTAACTTTCGGGGATTCTAAAATAAACTATAAATAAATAAATAAATAAATAAATAAATAAAACAAGCATCTTTTGTTTTCTAGCTATGAGCTGCTGAGTCTTTATTATGCCTTTAACATTACTGTCAGCTAAGGCTGGGGTGTGCAGTACTGATGGAATAGGGCAAGAAATGTTTTAAATCCTAAAAGGTTTTACAAGTAGAGAGAGTCTACCCACAAGTGGAGGTCCTTACAGTGATCTTTACAAGTGAGGTCTGCTGGTGATTTTAATGAGACAATACAGCAAGATACAGTTGATCCTTCAGTCAGCTCACCAAGAGGTGGCCATAACTTCTACCTGGTGTGCCTGTAAATCCATTACAGGTATGCCAAAGGAAAGAATATATCTCGTTACTATCATTCTCTTTACTGTCACTGGGGTGGTGTGTCGTAGGCACAGATACTCTTTTGATAAAGAAGAATAAGAGAAAGACACCGAATCCTGTGATGCGACCCGAATACGCGTAATCTCTTCAGCCCAACCCAACCCTATCCACTGACACATTTTTGAGGTGTTATCAGAATGACGCCTAAACACCCTGTATCGCCTAAGACACATTTAATCGGATGGTTCGTTGACGGTTTTATTTCTTCGGTATAAACCAGAGAAGCAATTAGTTCGTGGGAACAGTGAGTCAAAATACTTCACATCAACTTCGTTTACGACCTCCAGCTGATATTTACTTCTGTTGTCTATATCAATCACATTTTATAATGAAAACAAAAATATGGTTAGTTACTTAAAAATGAAAAAAAGTGGGGAAAAAAGATACTTAAGATACTTAAAAATGAAAACACTCTTTGATACTTAAATTAGGACAAAATAAACGGACATAAAGATTTAACTTTGAGCGGTGGATATTACGACATGTACCGGCTATCAATACAGAGGCGCTATTTAGCCGTGAAGTTCTCTCAGAACCCCAACAAGACAATATGTGGTCACGTAAAAATTTCAGGTTAATTTTTAACACCATCCGTCATTTTAAACCTTGGCACCTGTAGATTAAGAAAATATATGGTGATACTTTTTCTGATGGGATAAAGGTCGTATTTGTCCAGAGAAGTAAGAGAGGAAAAAAATCACTTGAGAGGCATGACGCACAGAGTGTTTAAGGTAATAAAAGATCATATACTACCATTTGGGTTTTCAAATTAAGTTCATTACATAAAATATCAAACTCATAAAGATTACAAAAGAACAGAACACCATGAGCTCTCTACAGCTATTGTCAGCTGTCAATATGCTGATGTACAGAAGCTACACAATGTTATTGGCGACTGTAATCCCAGGAAAATGATGCTCTTATAAACTTGGTAACTGGAGCTGTAATGCCAGAAAATACCAAATATGACAATCTATGTGCATATGAAGTTGGAAGACAAAATTATGAAAATTTTGTCAAGGAACGTATTGTTGGTCCATTGAGCATCTGGGAAAAGCTGTCCAAGGTTAATCTACTGTCGTGGAAAGCAGCAAATAAGACTTCAACCATCAAATTGCTATCACAAGTTATAGAACTTAAGCAGGACATACAGTATATGCATCACAGAAGGGCAGCACTGTACATATCAAGTCACCAGACACTGATGTATTTGGCATATTAAAGCAGCCTCAACTTGGAGAAAATACAAGTATGATAACAGGAACTGGTGAGCGACGACACATTGGGCAGAGAGCCTTACGGGTTTCCATGCCTTCACAGGATCTGACTGCATTGGAAAATTTGTTGGCAAAGGAAAGAATGCATGTTGGAGCACTTTGATGAAATCTAACACAAAAGTCCTAGATGCATTCAAGATGCTGAGTAGACCAAATGCCCTCCAGCAGACATGTATATTGGTCTAGAGGAATTTGTATTTAACCTCTACTGTCCACGAATGACTTTCACTAAACTGTCAAAACTTGGATGGCATCTCTTCAAGATAACGCAGGCAGAAGCTGGAGAACTACCAGCGACTGCAGCAACTCTAAAGTATCATATATTGAGAGGAAGGTATCAAGCTCTTCTGTGGTCTTGTGATGCTGACAGTGAAATGCTTTCACAATTAGAGCATAGCTGGAAGATTGACAATGACTGTTTCATACTAGTAATATCAGACCAACCACCAGCTCCAGAAGCAATCACAGAACTTGTTAAATGTGGATGTGGCGTCAGGAAATGTGGATCATTGTCATGTTCATACAGAAAGAATCAGAAAGCATAGCATGGCATGCACCGAGATGTGTAACTGTCAAGCAGATGATGAGAAATGCCTAAACAAGGTGAAGGAATCTGTTGTACACAGAAGACTCTCATGACGAGCTCTGAAGCAATGTCGTAAATAATAACTTGTGACTTGTATACACATGATGTATAACACTACAAACTTTTAATAAATATAAAACGGTGGTTCTAAGCTTTTCAGATAATGGTAATATGTATATGTTTAATTTCCAGTATTTGTCTTAAGCAATTAATTTTACTTACTGCAATCTCTTCTTTGCCAGAGA
This sequence comes from Homarus americanus, assembly GCF_018991925.1. NCBI lineage: Eukaryota > Metazoa > Arthropoda > Malacostraca > Decapoda > Nephropidae > Homarus > Homarus americanus. Next base: position 18,439 of record NW_024739189.1, on the reverse strand, counting down.
CAGGATGGCATATATGAGCAGCCATGTTTGTAACACACTTAAGATATTATAACAGCATTCATAATATATTATGTTAAATTGTAATCATATAATACTACATGTTCATAGGTTATTAGTCATGTTTTAAGTTACTTAGGACTTAATGGTAATACGTCTGTGGTTCATTACGCCGCTCATTGATAAAACTTCTTTAATGGCATAAAACTTATAATAAACCGTTCAGAAAAAATTACACCACAGTTCCTTAACATAGTTTATAAGGATTATTACGATGTATGGTGTCAAAAATTAACATGAAACTTTTACGGGATTACTTAAGCTCCTACACTAAAACCTGCCGACCTAACCTAAACTTTTTTACCCACCTCCACCTACTTACCTAACCTGACACAATCTAACCTAACCTGACATAATCTAACCTAACCTGACATAATCTAACCTAACCTGACGTAATCTAACCTAACCTGACATAATCTAACCTAACCTGACATAATCTAACCTAACCTGACATAATCTAACCTAACCTGACATAATCTAACCTAACCTGACATAATCTAACCTAACCTGACATAATCTAACCTAACCTGATGTAATCTAACCTAACCTGACATAATCTAACCTAACCTGACATAATCTAACCTAACCTGACGTAATCTAACCTAACCTGACATAATCGAACCTAACCTGACATAATCGAACCTAACCTCCCCGTCTGACATAAGCTAACCTAATCAAACCTAACTTTCCCACCTACCGACCGTAACCTATCTACTTATTACCTACCTAACCTAACTTTCCCACCTACCGACCGTAACCTATCTACTTATTACCTACCTAACCTAACTTAACTTAATCCAACCTGACGCAATCTAACCTAACCTATTGAAACTTAACTTAACCACCTACCTCATCTAACACCACTTTGTAATCTCTTTGCACTACCGCTCACAAGATGAGTATGGGGGCACAATAAACTAGCCTCTAACTGGCAAAATTAACAAAACTAACCTAACTTAACCCAACCTGACTTTACCTAACCTGATCTGATCTATCCAACTTAAACACCTTAGAATATATAATAAAGCCGTTAGGTTAATTTAGGCTAAATATGGTTGATTCATATTTCGTTTTGACAGAAATTACCGGCAAAATAACGTATCTATATTGAGAACCACCGCCATGTTGGTTCCACGTTAACAAGACACGGATACACTACAGAATAACCAGCGTTCGTTTAACCTCAATTACTACAGTTTACTTTATAATCTTACTTCACAATCTTCACTACATCTCACTTCACAATCTTCACTACATCTCACTCCACAATCTTCACTACATCTCACTTCACAATCTTCACTACATCTCACTTCACAATCTTCACTACATCTCACTCCACAATCTTCACTACATCTCACTTCACAATCTTCACTACATTTCACTTCACAATCTTCACTACATCTCACTCCACAATCTTCACTACATCTCACTTCACAATCTTCACTACATCTCACTTCACAATCTTCACTACATCTCACTTCACATTCTTCACTACATCTCACTTCACAATCTTCACTACATCTCACTTCACAATCTTTACCACATCTTACTTCTGTATTCACTACATCTCCTTCACAACCTTCACCCATCTCTTCACAATCTTCACTACATCTCATAAAATCTTCCTTTACATCTCCTTCCTGCAATCTTCACCCATCTCACTTCACAATCTTCCACTACATCTCACTTCACAATCTTCACTACATCTCACTTCACCAATCTTCACCACATCTCCTTCCACAATCTTCACTACATCTCACTTCCCCAGCATCTTTACTTTCACTCTCACTTCACAATCTTCACTACATCTCACCTCACAATCTTCACTACACCTCACTTCACAATCTTCACTACATCTCACTTCACAATCTTCACTACATCTCACTTCACAATCTTCACTACACCTCACTTCACAATCTTCACTACATCTCACTTCACAATCTTCACTACATCTCACTTCACAATCTTCACCACATCTCACTTCACAATCTTCACTACATCTCACTTCACAATCTTCACTACATCTCACTTCACAATCTTCACTACATCTCACTTCACAATCTTCACGACATCTCACTTCACAATCTTCACGACATCTCACTTCATAATCTTCACTACATCTTACTTCACAATCTTCACTACATCTCACTTCACAATCTTCACTACATCTCACTTCACAATCTTCACTACATCCCACTTCACAATCTTCACTACATCTCACTTCATAATCTTCACTACATCTCACTTCACAATCTTCACTACATCTCACTTCACAATCTTCACCACATCTCACTTCACAATCTTCACTACATCTCACTTCACAATCTTCACCACATCTCACTTCACAATCTTCACTACATCTCACTTCACAATCTTCACTACATCTCACTTCACAATCTTCACTACATCTCACTTCACAATCTTCACTACACCTCACTTCACAATCTTCACTACATCTCACTTCACAATCTTCACTACATCTCACTTCACAATCTTTACCACATCTCACTTCACAATCTTCACTACATCTCACTTCACAATCTTCACTACATCTCACTTCACAATCTTCACTACATCTCACTTCACAATCTTCACTACATCTCACTTCATAATCTTCACTACATCTCACTTCACAATCTTCACTACATCTCACTTCACAATCTTCACTACATCCCACTTCACAATCTTCACTACATCTGACTTCACAATCTTCACTACATCTCACTTCACAATCTTCACTACATCTCACTTCACAATCTTCTGTACATCCCACTTCACAATCTTCACTACATCTCACTTCACAATCTTCACTACATCTCACTTCACAATCTTCACTACATCCCACTTCACAATCTTCACTACATCTCACTTCACAATCTTCACTACATCTCACTTCACAATCTTCACTACATCTCACTTCACAATCTTCACTACATCTCACTTCACAATCTTCACTACATCTCACTTCACAATCTTCACTACATGTCACTTCACAATCTTCACTACATCTCACTTCACAATCTTCACTACATCTCACTTCACAATCTTCACTACATCTCACTTAACAATCTTCACCACATCTCACTTCACAATCTTCACTACATCTCACTTCACAATCTTCACTACACCTCACTTCACAATCTTCACTACATCTCACTTCACAATCTTCACTAACACCATCCTTCATCACTACATATAACAACATCCATCATCACTACTTATAACTCCATCCATCATCATCACTACATATAACACTATCCATCATCACTACATATAACACGATCCATCATCACTACATATAACACCATCCACCATCACTACATATAGAACCATCCATCACGACATATAACACCATTCAACATCACTACATATAACACCAACCATCATCACTACATATAATATCATCCATCATCACTACATATAACTCCATCCATCATCACTACATATAACTCCATCCATCATCACTACATATGACACCATCCAGCATCACTACATATAACACCACCCATCATCACTACATATAACATCATGCATCATCACTACATATAACACCATCCATCAACACTACATATAAAACCAACCTATCATCACTACATATAATATCATCCATCATCACTACATATAACACCATCCAACATCACTACATATAACACCACCCATCATCACTACATATTACATCATCCCTCACTACATATAACTCTATCCATCATCACTACATATAACACCATCCAGCATCACTACATATAACACCAACCATCATCACTACATATAACATCATGCATCATCACTACATATAACACCATCCATCATCACTACATATAAAACCATCCTATCATCACTACATATAACATCATCCATCATCACTACATATAACACCATCCATCACTACATATAGAACCATCCTATCATCACTACATATAATATCATCCATCATCACTACATATAACACCATCCAACATCACTACATATAACACCACCCATCATCACTACATATAACATCATCTATCATCACTACATATAATACCATCCAACATCACTACATATAACACCACCCATCATCACTACATATTACATCATCCATCACTACATATAACTCTATCCATCATCACTACATATAACACCACCCATCATCACTACATATAACATCATCCATCATCACTACATATAACTCTATCCATCATCACTACATATAACACCATCCAGCATCACTACATATAATACCAACCATCATCACTACATATATCATCATGCATCATCACTATATATAACACCATCCATCATCACTACATATATTACCCTCCTATCGTCACTACATATAACACCATCCATCATTACTACATATAACGCCATCCTTCATCACTACATATAACACCATCCATCATCACTACATATTATAACACCATCCATCATCTCTACAAACACCAGTCCTCAACACTATAGTGATAAACAGAGCTTCATTTTGTTGTCAATTTCTTTAAATTCCAACCTTATTAAACCGTAATTCTTTCTGTATGGTCAAATTTTGATTTGACCTCAGTGAGAGAGCTTTTAGTGTCAGTACATCACAATGGTGTTCCGACGCACTTTATCGAAGGTGTCTGAGGTGGAGGTGAAGGCTTGCAAGGATTTCGTTGTAGACTTCGACACCAGCTTTGTGGTGGTTGCAACAAACATATACCCTGGTGTGGCCCCTAAGCAGATTCGACCATTGTTTGAGGAATGTGGACAGATCGACCTATTTGTGATGCCCGCAAGAGACAACAAAAATGAACACTATGGCTTCGCATACATCCGATACTTTGACGAAGCCTCCTGTGATAAAGCTGTTGGACGATTGGATGGTGACAGCATTGGCCGCAGCCGAAAATCAACTAACAAGCTGGAAGTTAACTACTACAGTGCCCATGGTACCTTGAACAACCTTGACCGCCAAGCTGCTGAGTTCATTGTTCTGTCCAATGTTGCCGACCAACAACCCGCCTCTATCCTTAAGAAGACCAACGTACGCACTACCGTTGCCAAGTCAGTTACCTTCAATTATGACAATTTGGGCGACATCAGGGAGCGCGAAACTTCCACAGCTACTTACACTCTGTCTGTACCTCCCAACCAATGAATCTAACTCAACTGCTGCCATCGAATAAGAAAATGTCACTAATAGTTGTACCTCTGGGAACCTGGAGGGAGGCACCAACCCCTGATGAAGGCTCAGTAATATCTACCATGTTATTTAAACACTTATAACACATATAACATCATCCATCATCACTACATATAACACCATCCATCATCACTACATATAACACCATCTATCATCACTACATATAACATCATCCATCATCACTACAGGTCGGTAGAGTAGTTTTCGAGATTCTCGTGCGGACACACAAGCAAACACACACACACACACACAAACAGACATACTTCTTTGTTTTATATCGATAGAAGATAGATCATCACTACATATAACACCACCCATCATCACTACATATAACATCATCCATCATCTCTACATATAACACCACCCATCATCACTACATATAACATCATCCATCATCACTACATATAACATCATCCATCATCACTACATATAACACCATCCATCATCACTACATATAACATCATCCATCATCACTACATATAACACCATCCATCATCACTACATATAGCATCATCCATCATCACTACATATAACACCATCCATCATCACTACATATAACATCATCCATCATCACTACATATAACACCATCCATCATCACTACATATAACACCATCCATCATCACTACAGATCGGTATAGTAGTTTCCGAGATTCTCGTGCGGACACACAAACACACATACAAACAAAAATACATACTTCTTTGTTTTATATATATAGATACAAGAAACAAAAATCTTTAATTATTTATTAATTGTAAGTTTTAAGGTTTTCCTGGAACCATTGGCAGGAAATAAGGACACTTGAACCTTGAAAACTTACTGTCGTCATAATTATTTATAATAAACCTGTCGATGTTTATTTCCGGGTTAAAGTAAAAGCAAGGTTTTGTCTGGACTATTATCATATAGACAGTTGCTGGTTGACGATACTGAAGGCCTATACAGGTGTGTGGTGCTTGTGCTTGGTGATGCTTCGTTTATGAGAGATAATCCCAGAAGTGAACTTTGTTCTGAAAGGACAAACAAAAAAAGTCATTAGTTATCGTTGTCTCGGAAGTGTTTATATGTCGGTCACTCTTGTGTTGTCGATGTGTCCACCCCACAGAGTTATTGCGTGAAGTGACACATTAGACTTCAATTAAAGATCCTCTCCTCTCCATATGGAAGCTGTTCACACCTCTTGACAGTATTTGGTCTGACATTTAGTTATAAAGGTCGTTTTTTGTCTAGTTCATCTTCCTATGAAAATTAACAATTCATATCACGTTTTAGAGTTGTATGTTCTTCAAGCCAATTAACACAGTACAGGTAACACCAGAGTCAGGCAGGTACAGTGTTAAGCGTCGTGGTCTACTGCTGTCTTACTGAGTAACGATGATGAAGTAAAGTGGGAAATGACTTTGCCATGAGAGAGGAGAGGAAAGAGAGAAGGAAAGGATAGAAACGGGAAGTAAAGTAGTAGTGAGTAATAGCAGGTGGGCTGTCCACCTAGCTGAGTCGAGGTGATTGGTTGGGATGGTGGCCATACACAGCACGCTCCTGCTCGCTCAAGGGAGGCTGGGGTGGGGGGAGCTAAGCTAGTTAGGCATTCAGTACTGTATTGTGTGTTAATTTATGTAAGTTAAATGGTGGTGTTATTTTTTCATGTATTGTATAAAGTGAGTCTCTTTTTTATATAATAACTCACCTGAAGTGTCGCCCCAGGAAAAGGTAAGAGAGACCTTAATGACACAGGTAGATTGTCACTCCCCTCGCCGCCCAGCGTATCCCACCTGAAGATTAACCATCCCGGCTATAATACACTGGCAGTCATAGTACAGTACATGTGTTGCCTTTATTGAGTTGAGTTTTGTATTTTTAGAAAAAGAGAGAGAAATCTGAGCAACATAATATGGAGACAGAGAGAGAGAGAGAGAGAGAGAGAGTGTATTACATTGCCACACCTGATTCCTTCCTGGTGTATATTTTTACCACCTCTGGTACAACTGTGTCTCTTGCCGATCTATTTTGCACTGTCGCTTCCTGCCTTTCATCTTCCACCTTTCATCTTCTCCTTCATCATCTTCTCCCCATCGTCTTTCTTCTCCATCTTATCCCTTCATCTCCCCCATTCATTTCTTCCCCCTTCATCTTCCTTTCCCCTTTATTTTACCCCTCCATCTTCCCTCCGTTTACCTTCCTCCTTCGGTCTTCTCCTTTCTTTTCCACCAATCTCCTTACCTTCCACTGCTGTCTTAGTCCATTACTGTTTTAAGAAATGTAGTTTTTTCAAGGATTTCGATATTTCATTCACTTACAATTCTTTTTTGTTTTAATTTCATTTTCTCACTCTTGATTCAAGTGATTCAAGAGATGCAGATAATTTGAAATATCCAGCCCTTATAATGTCTTTAGTGCCTCTTAAACTTGGGTAAATATTATTCCATTAAATTTATAAACAAATACACGACTCAGACACGTTGGTATTATAATCACAAAGCAAAGATATCGAGAAGTTGTGATGCTTCATCTGTACAACCAGTTGAGAATAAACTTTCCTTCTCTAAAAGTTACAAGAAATGAGGGAGAGTTTCTCGCCAGGAGGCGCAGCGCTGTGAGAGAAGAATTAAATAAGCCTGATTAGCTAAGAAGACGACCAGGGGTAAGAAATGGTCCGTCTTGAGGATGTGGTTCAGGAGGTGAGGTGAAGATATAAACCTCGAAGACGTCATAAAACACAGAGATGACACTATTTCTAACCTTCCCAAGTCTCTGGTGGGTGGCAGGTGATCACCAACATGAAATACACCAACATGAAATACACCAACATGAAATACACTAACATGAAATGCGCCAAAATGAAATAGAAGATGCCAAGTGAGGTTGATTATGACTCAGACAGTAACCATAGCAGGACCTAAAAACAGCCAAGACTGTTCTAAAATGAGAACTTAAATTATAATTTCTGCCCAAGAGTGCGAGTGAGTGAACTTTAATTTCCATTATAGTACAGTATAAAACTTTAATGAGTTTATCTTCAACGTGATCTTAAATTTTAGTGGATGAATTTTTTCATTGGATAATTAAGTCTTTGAGAATAACATTTTAAGGCGGCCATTTAGTGTCATCATGCTGTAAGATGTAGATACGCTCCAAAAAGTATGTTTACGATTTTGTGTTAGACGATATGACACAACAGACGAAGGATTTTGACGACCCTACTGAGACAACAGGAGTCACAGTGTTCATTTTGAAATTCATCGGTCTCCTCCATAAAGGCACTTTTGGAGTGTTTGTTTACAACTCCTAGTGGTTAATGTGATGCAGCAGTGTACAGCTCATAGTCCATAAAGTGTTTCTTAGGCCAGACCCTTGAGAGCACAGTGGGTGGTTACACTACTCACCTGCCTTACACTCTCCCTGATGCTTTTGTTAGATGTTGAAACAGGAACTGTGGATCAACCTGTACAGCTTCTCCTTTTACTTTCACACAAACAATAGATTTAACATGTTGCCTAAGTACTTTGATGAAACAATAAGCACAAATGTGTTATCGTCATGATCCGCCTTATGTGATTATATTGCCAGTTGATGTGGGCCTGACCGTGTTTTGACACACTGACTGGCCTCGTGTTAATTTATTCTCACTTAACATACTTTTTTCGTACCTGAACTCCTCAACCGAACGCTCTTAAAGTTTGTAGAGAAGTTGAAACGGGTCTTATTGATATTCGTGTAGGCAGATTGATAGAGGTCCCAGCAATAAGAGAGTACAGCCGGGTCCTGCTGGAGACACTGAACACATTTCAGTTATTACATCTGGAAATACACGATCACTCACCAAAGAAAATGAAGACAATTTTACCAACTAATATGGTCGAGGTTCTGTAGATATGGGCCACAGCTCACGTACGGTCGCTATCTGATCTTCTCGACCAGTGTAACAAGAAAGATCTTTACAAACACTATAATATGTAGTCAACGTGCAGTGACTAAGTAATAACTTATTGCTCCTTTGATTCAAGTGTTCGACAACAGGCCGAATATGTTCCCTCTGTTCCTTTGACTATCTTGTGTGTACGATCTTGTGGACTGGGGCGTGATCACGATCAATGGTTGTCCCACTCACTCATTCACTAGGTTTCCTGCCATCTCTTACCCATGAAATTAGATTAAATCTGCCCTGTCGTATCCTCTTTACCTATCCTATCCCCCCTTGTCTCTATTAACCTTAATATATCATCACTCTCTCTCCCCTACTCTCCTTCCCTGCTTCCTCTACCACTATCTCCACCTCCTCTTTCCTTCCCCTTCCACAATTATTATATCCTCATATCTATGTCTGCCATTCTCTTTATCTGTTCCTACTTCTTTCACTATATCTCTCTATCCCCTCAGCCTAAATCACAATGGCTACAAGAACGAGAGCTTGTGTTGGTAAAAGAGGAATTTTTGAACACCATGACAAATGTATATTTTTGGATGACTTAGGGAGAACGTGTGGCGTGATTAGTGTAGAAGAGGAGATTGTCACACCCTTCTACCCAGTTTTGTTAGTCTCTTATGCCCCACCCTGCCAGTCCTCATACCCTACCCTTCTAGTTCCTCATACCCTACCCTGTTAATCCCTCATACCCTACCATTCCAGTCCCTCATATTCCACCCTACCAGATCCTCATACCTCACCCTTCCAGCCTGTCTTTGTGTCCCAACCAAATTAAGTTCTGTAAAAATCTACCTGATGTCTTTCGCCTTCCCTTACCATCATCTCCCAATTGGTTGTCTTGTAAATAGTAGATCGATGCCCTGGAGTCTCTGGTAGTTTCAATAAGTCTGGAGCCCAACTCATTAAGGAACTTAGGTGCCAAGGCCAGAGGAGGAGGGAGCTGCATTGCCGGGCGCAGGGAGGGAGGGAGGGAGCCAACAGGCCAAGTGCTGGGAGGAGGGAGAGGGAGGTGGCAATGTTGCTGCGCTGGGGAAGGAGGGAGAGGGAGCTGCATTATACTGTCATGCCAGGAGGGAGGGGAGGAGAGGGGAGCTGCATTATGCTGTCATGCTGGGGGAGGAGGAGGGAGTGGAGCTGGCATTATGCTGTCAAGCTGGGGATGGAGGGAGAGGGAGCTGCATTATTCTGTCATGCTGGGGAGAGAGGGAGTGGGAGCTGCATTATGCTGTCATGCTGGGGAGGGATGGAGAGGGAGCTGCATTATGGTGTCATGCTGGGGAGGGAGGGAGAGGGAGCTGCATTATGCTGTCATGCTGGGGAGGGAGGGAGAGGGAGCTGCATTATGATGTCATGCTGGGAAGGGAGGGAGAGGAAGCTGCATTATGCTGTCATACTCGGGAAGGAGGGAGAGGGAACTGCATTATGCTGTCAAGCTGGGGATGGAGGGAGAGGGAGCTGCATTATGCTCTCATGCTGGGGAGAGAGGGAGAGGGAGCTGCATTATGCTGTCATGCTGAGGAGGGATGGAGAGGGAGCTGCATTATGCTGTCATGCTGGGGAGGGAGGGAGAGGGAGCTGCATTATGCTGTCATGCTGGGGAGAGAGGGGAGGAGAGGCGCTGCACAGGCTGTCATGCCAAGGAGGGAGAGGAGCCAAACATGCTGTCATGCCTGCTGAGGGGAGAGGAACTGCATTGCTGCCGGAGCTGGGGATGCAGAGGGAGAGGAGCCATTATGCTGCTGCTGGGGAGAGGGAGGGTTGCATGCTGGAAGGTGCTGGGGAGGGCTGAGAGGAGCTGCATTATGCTGGCTGCTGGGGAGGGAGGGAGAGGAGCCGTAACAGGCCATGCCAGAGGGAGGGGAGGGAGAGGAGCCGCATTATGGTCTCATGCTGGGAAGGAGGGAGAGGAGCTGCACTATGCTGTCAAGGCTGGGGAGGGAGGGGAGAGGGAGCGGCTTGGCGTTGGACATGCTGGGAGGAGGGAGAGGGAGGCTGCACATGTTGAAGCCATGCTGATAGAGCAGAGGGAGCTGCATTATCCTGTCATGCTGGGGAGAGAGGGAGAGGGAGTTGCATTATGTTGTGATGCTGGGGAGGGAGGTAGAGGGAGCTGCATTATGCTGTCATGTCGGGGAGGGAGGGAGAGGAGGTCGCATTATGCTGCATGCTGCATTAATATGATGCAGCATAACTCCAGCAGTCTCTCTACAGCTTTGTATGTTTACTGTATGTTTACAGTCGAATGAAAACCTGAGAGACTACTCAATATAAGTCCTTTCATTATCATTGTCACGGACACGGACACAAGAATTCAATGGATCTAAGTAACGAAAATAAGGAATAATTTAAGTTGTCGTCAAAGACTTTCATATGATTATTGTTTATAACTGAAGGTCTTGGAACTATTTTATCACAACAAAGAAATATAATGCAGTAAAACATGGACAGTGACGAAGTACAATAAAGAACAAACACAAACTGTGACATAGAGAACATCCAAGATACAGGAAGACAAACAATAGTAAAATGACAAGGACAGTCATGAGGACACTGAAGGTGAAACTAACAAAAGATACCTGGAGGAGTTGTTATAAATATTGATTTATGTTTTTAACTTTTTGTACTTTTTGAAGATTTTGTTTTCTCCATAATACAAAAATATCGGTTAATATTCGTTTTTATTCCAATAGGTATTTGGCATTTTTTACCATTATCACTAGGATTATTTTCAGGTTAGGTCAGGTGAGGTCAGGTAAGGTAGGTTAAAAAATACCAAAATACAAAAAAAAAAATATCTACCAATTGGGGAAATTGGGACGAAAAATTTGTTTTACCCAATTTTCTCCAAGAGGTGTAAGATGATCTTGCAGCTTCATACAAATTCACTAAACAACAATAATTGTCCAAGAGTTAGTAAGGCATCACCTGGTCATGTTAAGCCCACCTGGTGAAGATAAACATGTTGGTAATGTTTGTATCGTGACTGAACCACCTCACACGGCAGCCCTGAGGCTTTAGGCCACTGACTTAAGTGCTTACATTATACAAAATAACGCTCTGTAATGGCCGATGATGCTGTTTTGGTTGTCTAATTGTAGTTTCCAACACGGTAATTACAGCAGGTATCTTTTTATTATCCTGCCATTAAAATAATTCAGTGAATTTATAGACTTACGTAACATCATGAAAGTATAAACCGATGAATTAAAATTAAATAATTATCTTATAAAACAACTAATCTATTTAATTTTCCTTTGAGAGTTAAAGGGATAAAATACACACTAACTGGAGTCTAACTAACCTGGTGTGACTCCTCTCCGCCCCAACCAACACATAATCATCCACTCCAGGTAACCTTACACCGCCTAATGGAGCCAAACCTAATAGAATCACACCGAACTTATCCAAACAAACTTTTCAGTGGGTAACCTAGACTCTACCACACCTTGGCTTTAGACGCTAGTATAAGTCTGGCTGGAGGGACCGTAGTCATTATAAGGGAAGCTTTTTAATAATAGCCATTACCTGCCTCCCGTTAACACTAATGAAATGTTCCTAAAATTAAACAAACTACAATTAAATCCAAATCCTTTTGAATATTTACATAATTTACTGGAGTGTTTCATTAAGTTAGTGTGGGGGGCGTTTGTTGTGGCCGGGACTCCTCTTCAGATAATATAAATACAGATAATGTTGTTTTAATAAGTAATCTCTTAATGAAAATGTAGAGAAAATTGGTCAACAAATCTTAACAGTTATCCTGATTTCTTAAAGAACAATAGAGGAATAAGAAGAGGAGGAGGAGGGAAAGAAAAGAAAGCATAAAGAAAACAATATAACAAAGATGAACAACAGAGAAAAAATGAAGAGTAAGATGAAAGAAACTTAGACTGATCAAAAAGACGTATAACAATCTGACTAAAACTAATCACTATATTAGATCAGATCAGATCAGATCAAGGTTAGGTTAGTTTTGGTTAGATAAGGTCAGGTTAGGCTAGGCTAGGCTAGGCTAGGCTAGACTTGTTTTACACAAGGTTAGGTTAGGTTAGGTTAGGTCAGGTTAGACTAGGCTAGCCTAGGCCAAGGTGGGTGGAGCTTTGCTGACGTCAGCAGGCAGACTTCCTCGCCTACCTCTCACCTCTTATAAACAGAACATTTTATGGTTCTATATACTGTACTTTGTTATTTCAGTATCTCACATAGAAAATAATACTAATAGAGAGTTTAATCTTGCATATAACTTTAGCTAAGGACACCAGTCAGTGTGGTGGGTGATACACAGAAGGAAAGGTTAAAAGGAAAACAATGTATTTCAGTTATAGTCTTGTATTTAAATAACTGCAGCTTAAGATAGGGTAATGATGACTATATATACAGTTGCCTACAGGAGTTCTTTTCCTCCCTGTTTGTCCATTATACTAATAATGTAGACATGAGGTGACAGGAGTTATGACTTCATATGATAAGTGTTACAGCCACTGACAACAGATGAATTATGACCTCACAAGACAAGTGTTACCTTCACTGACACTTGTTTCATCAAAAGATTAAACACGTAGACGTTTACAGTCATCCATAGACTCACATTTATGGTACAACAGTTGCAGAAGTGCATGCTACACACCTGGTTCCACATTGAGCTGAGAATCCAACGATGCAGTGTACTGATAGATGGGAAACGAAATTGACTTCTATCAGGCAAGTAGTGATAAGCTTTCGGGCTTAAGCTGCGAAAGGTCAGTACTCGACTGATATCCTCCTCAGACCAGTATATTACAGGGACACCAGTTGAGAACAAAATCACTTGGGAAGAGAAAAAAACTACTAAAAACATCATTAGTCGCAGCAGTAGCCTTGATAAAAGTATTTTCTCTTTCGTCTTGCAAATAAATCCTCTCCTTCTCCCATCCTTTTTTTTTTCTCAGTGAGAGGAACATCTCTCTCCCTCCTTACATCATCCAGTTCACGTTGTAAATCCACAGTGATCAGAACTGGTCTCTCTTCCTCTGACTTGTCTGCTACTATTAATGTTCCTATGTCCAATAGGGCACAGGGAGCGAGAGAGAGAGAGAGAGAGAGAGAGAGAGAGAGAGAGAGAGAGAATTGTAACTATGTACAATTGCCTACAGGATAACCTTTCCTCCCTGTTGTGCTCATTATATTAATAATGTAGACATTAGGTGAGGTTCTTAGATTAGACTTTTGTGCAAGAGATAGGAAACGTAGGACTTAGGTGTGTTCTCCTGTGGCTGGGATAGGGCATAAGAACATAAGAACATAAGAATGGAGGAAACTGCAGCGGGCCTATTGGCCCATACTGGGCAGTCCCGTTTACACCCAACCCCTATTGCTCATATGAGCATCCAACCTATGTTTGAAGCAATTCAGCTTATTCGAGTTAATGATGATATTTGGTACTTGTCCATTCCATCCACCATCGCTTCAAACCAGTGTTTACCTATTTCACGCCCAAATCCAAATTTGTCTAATTTAAACCACAGTTCGCCCCGGTTGATAACGGAGCAATTTTTGTAATGTCCCTTTGTTTAGTCTCTGTCTTCCACTTAACTCCTGACGGTCGCCCTCGCCCACGCCTTCTCGAGGAGTAAAATTAAGATGCTTTTAACCTGTCTCTATACTCAAGGTTCCTAATGCCCGGGATTAGTCTTGTCATTCTCCTCTGAATTCTTTCCAAGGATTCTATATCCATTCTGTAATACGGTGACCAGAACTGAACTGCATAATCCAGGTGAGGTCTCACAAGCGCAAGATATAATCTTAAGATGACCTCGCTAGTCTTGTAACTAACACTCCTTTGTATGAACCCAAGTACTCTATTAGCCTTGTTACGAGTAAAAACACATTGTTTGCTTGGCTTAAGATTCCTACTGATCATTACTCCTAAATCTCTCGTAGTCGTAGATTTCTATGGCATCGTTGTTCATCTGGTATCTGGTTTCCTGTTTACATCTCCATACTGAGTACTTTACATTTGTCGACATTGAATTTCATCTGCCATTTTTCAGACCATTCAAAAAATTTGTTTAGATCTTCCTGTAGTTTTGTGGAGTCCTCGTCAGATTTAATAACACGTCCTATTTTAGTGTCATCAGCAAATTTGCTTATGTTGCTGTCTATGCAGATATCTATGTCGTTTATGTATATAATAAATAATAATGGTCCAAGTACTGAGCCTTGGGGAACTCCACTTGTGACGTTGCTCCAATGGGACTTAGTGCCATTAATGCTCACTCGCTGTTTCCTGTCCTGTAACCATGCCCTAATCCATTTAAGGATGTCACCTTTGATGCCATGAGCTTCTACCTTTCTAATTAGTCTTTCGTGGGGGACTCTGTCGAAGGCTTTGCTAAAGTCGAGATATACCACATCATAATTGTGCCCCTCGTCCACTGATTCGAAAACTGATGAAAAGAATGTTAATAGATTAGTTAGGCAAGAACGTCCGCTTGTGAAGCCATGCTGGGAATCATTGATCAATCTGTGCTTCTCCAGGTGATTTTGAATAGAGTTTGAAATGATTGCTTCCAGTAATTTGCCTACTATTGATGTTAGACTGATTGGGCGGTAGTTAGAGGATAGTGATCTATCCCCCTTCTTGAAAATCGGAATTACATTCGCTATCCTCCAGGATTCTGGTACTACACCTGTTTTTAAGGACATGTTAAACAACTTTGCTAAGGGCATACTAAGCTCTTCCTCATATTCTTTAATGTTTTGGCAAATATCTCATCGAACAGTGACTTATTAGGCTTTAGTTTGGCGTCTATTTGCTTACTAACATCGGGCATTAGTCACTACTATCTCACTTAATTTGTTTCTTTCATCATCTCTGAATAGGAAATGGGTACCTCGTAATGTTGATTTTTGTAGAAACTGTTGAAAATATTTTTCTCCGTCGTTATCAGTGAGCTCGCCGGAGTCTGACCGTATTGGTCCAATCTTTTCTCGTGTTTTAGTTTTATACATTTGGTAGAATCCTTTGGGGTTTGTCTTCGCCTCCCTTGCTATCCTTACCTCATTATTCCTCTTTGCTTTCCTTATCTCGGTTTTAACTCTACTCGCCAATACCCTATAATAGTCCCGGAGGTGAATTTCGCCACGATTTATCCTTTTACCTATAGCCTTCCTTTGGCCAATGATGTTCTATAAAAATAATTAGTTATCCATTTAGGGTCATTGTTGTCTGATCTGAGTTTTTTGTATGGTATGTTCTGCCTTTGTGCATTAAGTAACTCACTATTTAAATTATCGTGGAACTCGGCAATCTCAGATCTCGTTATCAGGTCGGTGTCATCTGTCAGGTTCACGGCCAAGCGCGACACCCCCTCTCTCAGCTGCCTCCTTAAACTGTCAAAGTTTGCCCTTCTGAAATCTGGTACTTTAGTGGAATTTTCCTTACGTCTGCCCTGAAAATCTAACTGGAATCGAATTTCTTTGTGATCGCTGTTTGCAAGTTCGTTCCCTACCTCGATATTGCTAATGAGGTTTTCTCTGTTCGTCAGAACTAAATCCAGTATATTATTACCCCGTGTGGGTTCGGTTATTGTTGACTTAGGAAACAGTCCTGGATCGTCTCGAGAAAATCCTCTGATTCTGAGTTACCCGTAAGGACAGTCCAATCTATTTGGCCAAGGTTAAAGTCGCCTACTATACAGACTTTGTTGTGTATGGAAGCCCTGCGCATTTCATCCCAGATAAGTCGCTCATTGACGCTATCAAGCTTGGGGGGTCTATATATTACCCCTGTGATTAATTTTTCCCGACCGTCGCTTAATTCTATCCAAATTGTTTCTGTATTCCTCAGTTTTTATTTCCTTATTTATTTCACACTTCAGATTATCCCTAACATAGATTGCTACTCCGCCTCCTTTTCTGGTCTGCCTATCGGTATGGAACAGTTTGTAACCCGCAATTTGGTATTCGACTGGTAATTCACGTGTCTAGGTTGATCCATGTTTCAGTGAATGCAATTATATCGATTTCTTCGGTACATACCAAGGCCTTAATATCATCCATTTTGTTTCTCATACTTCTACTGTTCGCGTAGTATACATTTAAGTTAGTCGTGTTCTGAGTCCTTCCCTTACCGCGTTTAGTTTTAAACTCCCTGTCTAATTTAGTTTTGTCATCATTCCTAGCACTATTTCCCTGTAATCTTTCGCCTTGTTTACCCGCTCCCACTGCAGTCTCCTCCACCCCCGTCCTCCTATGTTCTCTTAGCAGTTTAAAGACTTCGATATCTTTTGAACTGCCCCCTCTAGAGCCCCAGCCAGGGTTGCTACTCCATCCCTAGACAGGTGCACCCCATCCCCAGCATAAAGGTCCCTTCTGCCATAGAAGTTGTCCCAGTTGTCAATGAATGGGACTGATATTGACTTGCAATATCTGTCAAGACGGTCGTTAACACCAACTGCCCTTGACAACCATTCACTGCCAACTCTCCTTCTAGGCAGGACACAGCATATGATAGGGATCCCTCCCTTAGTCCTAATACGATCTATAGCTGCCTTGAACTTATCAAGAAGTTCCTCGCTCCTACACCAGCCAATATCATTGCCTCCTGCACTGAGGCAGATAATGGGTTTGTTCCCATTACCAGACAAGATATTGTCCATCCTGTCAATTATATCCCCCACCCCAGCCCCTGGCAAACACACCCTCATCCTATTTTTGTTTTTACTACAAAAGGCCCTGTCCATGTACCTTACCTGTGAGTCACCAACAATTAAAATTTTTATACCTTCCTTGTCATCCCTGCCCCTGACTGTACTAACGTCCAATTCGTCTATCAAGGGACTGAACGGGTTGGTACACTTAGCTGTTGTTGTCGTTGTTGTCGTATCCTTTGAGTGCTTCTTGACCACCAGCTTGGTCCTCCCACTACTCACTGAGAGGATAGATAGAGTCTTGTCAGGGGAAGTACCAATCCGGTAGTGTGTCTTAGAGTAGGAGGCAACGACATAGGAAAGGTTAGGAGTGAGGAACTTTTCAGCAGGTATAGGGAGGCATTAGGGAAGATTAGTGATAGGGTAGGGAACCCAATAGTATGTGGTGTCTCGTCTGGAAGAGGAGTTGGCGGTGAAATGCTGTCCAAGGCAATTGCTATAAATTGCCGACTGGAATAAAAAAAACATTGTGTAAGCAATGGTTGGGCGTTCATTGATAACTGGCGACGATTCTACGGCAACGACTACCTGTACAGTCGTGACGGGGTACACTTGTCTGGAGCGTGAAATTGTCACTCTGAAGGGGAAGTTTCGCCAGTAGATAGAG
>NW_024739188.1:0-12218 GCF_018991925.1 Homarus americanus | reverse complement strand
GGGGGTGAGGGAGTTCAGAAGGAAATGGGGGGGAGGAGCAGCATTAGGAGGAGAGGGAGGAGGAGGAAGAAGGGGGGGGGTAGGAGGACGAAGAGGAGTAGGAAGAAGAGGAGGAGCAGCAGCAGGAGGAAGAAGACGCCCCCCAAACACCCAAGGTCTTCTTAAGGGAAATAAAAACATTAATTTCAAACTCCATTATAACACAGGTCACGATAGCAGCAGCGGCGTCAGCGGAACCGGCAGCATGCAGGTAAATAGGTGGGATATTGTCAGCAGGAGGTTGTGAGCAGGAGGTTGTGAGCAGGAGGTTGTGAGCAGGAGGTTGTGAGCAGGAGGTTGTGAGCAAGAGGTTGTCAGCAGGAGGTTGTGAGCAGGAGGTTGTCAGCAGTAGTCAGGAGGTTTATGATCAGTAGTAGGTCATCAGGGTCATTGTCAGCAGCAGAAAGTAAGAACGTCAGCAAGAGCAAGTCGTCAGCAACAGACAGGAGAACAGGTAGAGTATTACGACAGGTTAATTATCGCGAAGAGTGAACCTCTCAGTCGTCAACCACCATACCCACTACACAGCTGCCCTTTAAAGAGTCTAATATCCGCGTAATGACTCGTCGGTAGTTAGAGGAAATGACTCGCTCGGCCGGTAGTCAGACATCTTCATCACTGAGGTGTCTTATGTAAACTATCTCACTTTCTCTTTGTCTCACATTTGTTCTCTTTTCCTCTCTCTCTTTTTATCTTTCTTTCTCTGTCATTTTCTTTGTCTCTATCTCACTTTATGTTTCTCTCTGCCTCTCTCTCTCTTTTTCTCTCTTGCTTTATCTGTCTCTCTCTCTTCTCGAATGTCTCACCACTTACATTCAACACTTAGTACTCTCTCTCTCTCTCTCTCTCTCTCTCTCTCTTACAATGGGATTTGCTCTAGTGGGATTACTCGGTAGGATTTATTTCAGCGAGATATTCCCCAGTAGAATTTTTCAGTAAGAATTTTCTCTCTACTGTTGGGATTTTCTTCAGGGCATCAGCCGCCGCCATTACCAGAGAGGAGGGGGTGTAGGGGGGAGAGTAGGGAAGGGGGAGAGGGAGGGGGAAGGAGGAGGGGTTAAGGAGACAGAGAAGGGAGACTGAGGGCGAGAGAGGGTGGAGAAAGAGATTAGTTCGGTGTGTTTATATCCGCCATCCTCCCACCAGATCTAATCCACGGAAATTCACTCAGTAATTTACCACCACAGACGCTTAAGGGAGAACAGAGATAAGTCGTGAATTTCCGGGTAAATGTACAAAAAAAAGTAGACATTAAGGTGAGAATTATTTTGTTTAATAATTCTTAGAGTTTGTTTAATGTTAAGAAACTGTTTTTGTACTTAGTGAGCCGTAGTTAGTTATCCTAGTTGTTGAAGCACTAATGTCTATGATCTGTCCTAAATAATCCTGGTAATTGAAGCACTTTAAGACCTAGTGAACTATGGTTAGTTATCCTAGTTGTTGAAGCACTAATGCCTATGATCTGTCCTTAATAATCCTGGTAATTGAAGCACTTTAAGACCTAGTGAACTATGGTTAATAATCCTAGTTGTTGAAGCACTAAAAACTATGATCTGTCCTTAATAATCCTGGTAATTGAAGCACTTTAAGACCTAGTGAACGGTGCTTAATAACCCTGGTACTTGTATATTGATAAAATGTAAACAAATTCAACAAAAAAAGAAATGTTCGCCTCACCAACTGTAGACAATAATCCTTCCTACCAAAGAAACAAACAAAAATCTTGTCTACCACACAAACAGTAAACAATAACCTCACATAAACACATCAGGCCAGACCTCCCTTACCTATAAATCCTCCTTAATTACTTCATTTACCTTTATACGGAACAAACCTTAACAAATTTTAGATAAGGGAAAGGGGGTAGAGGTAGGGGGGGGAGGGAGGGAGGTAGGGGAAATTCCGCCGGTAATATATAAACAAGATCTTCACTATACTAAGGAAAGCAGGGAAAGAGTAATCACCTTAGCTTAATTTCCCTATGAATGAGGCATCTCGTTAATAACAAACCAGTAATTTACCTTTGTTTCCCAGGAGAAGAATCGCCAGGAAGTGTTACAGATGAGAGACACAGTGAAGGAGATGTGTTTTATTGGAGAGAGAGAGAGAGAGAGAGAGAGAGAGAGAGAGAGAGAGAGAGAGACTGTTTTGTGATAAACGAGAAAGACTCATGGGAAAAAAGTGGGGTGGAAGATTACAGTCCTCTCCCACATAATACCTTCCTGGGACGGTGGGATAAAAGGGATAGGGAAGGATGAGAGGGAAGGAGGTAAGGGTGGGGGTTAGACTGGGATGGGTGGATGGAGGATGGGAGGGAGAAACGGATGAATATGTGGAGAGGTAGAGAGTTAGGGATGGGGAGATGGGAGGTTGTGAGGGAGGTTGTGAGGGATTTTTTTTAACGGTTAACAAATCTATTGACAAACCTTGGAGTACAGTTTGCCTATTCGGAGTAATTCAGTCAGGTCTTGACACTGAGGGTGGTATCAATGTTCACTGCCACACAGGACAGTGGTTCATATACAGTACATTAGGAGTCATATTCTATTTGAGGACTAATCAGTGTGGGCCAGCAGCAAATATAAGATAAACAGCAAGAATGTCCTCAAGTACTCCTGATTCAATGAAGTAATTACAGTGTTCAAGATACAATAAGTCAGGTGGCCTGAAGTCTTTGACAGTGTAACAATCAGTAATATAGTGTTCAAGTGTATGCTTTAAAGGTTTATCACAAAGTTTACATGCTGAGTGTTCCGGTTTGGGTACAGCGT
Organism: Homarus americanus; assembly: GCF_018991925.1. Taxonomy (NCBI): domain Eukaryota; kingdom Metazoa; phylum Arthropoda; class Malacostraca; order Decapoda; family Nephropidae; genus Homarus; species Homarus americanus. Next base: position 9,408 of record NW_024739188.1, on the reverse strand, counting down.
TACTAACTTGCCAGATGTGTCTGTATCCTAGCCTAATTCTGGCCACAACTACATCACATTGTCTGGTTCTGTGTGAGGGAAAGGTTTGAGTTGGAGAGACAGAGAGGGGAGAGGGGGAGATGGGAGTGGATGAGAGAAATATAAAAAAGTGAATAAACTGGTAACTAAGACGTAAACAAAATACACAGATGAAGGAATTAATTTGATCATTAGTAAACAAATTTAAGGACACGAGTATGAGTTTGTTAATTTGTGAGGAAAATACTCTCTCCTTCCTCCCCCCTCATTCCTTCCCTCCCTCCTTTCTTCCCTCCACCATTCCCTCTCCCCGTCTCTTGCTTCCTACTCTCTCCCTCCATTTCCCTTTCAGTCCTTACTTCTCCCTACATCCTTCCTTCTGCTCCTCCTTTCCCATCTCCCTCTATCTCTCTCCTCCCTTCTGTCCATCTCTTCCTGCTTCCCTTCCACTCTTTGTATATCTGCCCCTCCACAACCCCTTCCCTCTCTCCCACCCCGCCCATTCCCTCTTCCTTCCCCCTCCCTACCACTCTCCGATCATACCTCCCCCACCTACCACCCCCCTCTCTCACCCTCACCCCCCTCCAAAAATCTAACTAACAAAGGGTCACTATCACACATGAGGTGAGTGGGGGTGATGAGGGGGGGGAGGGGAGGGGGAGAGGGGGTGAGGGAGGTGAGGGGGGAAGGGGGGGTTTTGGAATATTAGGTGTAAGGGGGGAGTGAAGAGGGGAGATTAATTATAAGGGGGAAATGATGGGTGATATAGGGGTTGGGGAGATTATGGGTAAGGGTAGAAGGAAAGCGAGGGGGAGAGGGGAGATGAGGGGGAGAGAGAAAAAAACTCAAAGAGACATAAAGAGGGGAGTAATTAAGGGGAGAGGAGGGAGGGGCGATGAAAGAGGTAGATGGAAGAGAATGTGATAATAAATGGAAGGGTGAAAAATGTCATAGCTTATGTACAGGGAAAAGTATACAAAGAGGCAACCATGATATACATACACATACGCACATACAAAACATATACATACATACATACATACCCTGTACATACATACATACATACATATATACATAAATACATACATACATACATACATACATACACCTATAAATACATACATATACACATATTAATACATACATACACATCTATTTATCTCTGCATCTATTTTCTATCTCCTTTCTCTCTATTTTCTTTCTTTCTTTCTTTCTTTCTTTCTTTTTCTGGAATAATAAATAACAAGAGAGGAATAATATAGGAGAGTTGGAAAAACAGAATTATGTGTGTGTGTGTGTGTGTGTGTGTGTGTGTGTGTTTGTCAGTCTCCTTAAATCAGCAGTACTTTAAATTTTTCTTCAACCTCAAGAAAAAAATATTTAATAAAAAACTCACTCACTCACTAACTCACTCACTAACTAATACCAAGACACAACATCATTAAATTTTCTGAATACGAGAATTTTTAAATAATGTGAAATAATGTTTTTTATTAATTTTTTTTTTTTTTTTTATTTTTTAACTTTTCTTAGACAAATTTGTGTTGGTAAGGAAGACAAACAGTGGACCTCCGGAAGTCTCCTCAGGTAAAATATTAATGACTACTCAGGTTAATTAAGTTTATTTCTATATACCTGTCCACGATTTTTTTAATTAATTGTACTCAGGTTGATCTTTCTTTGATGTACACACACACACACACACAGGGGAGGTTCACACACACACACACACACACACACACACAGGGGAGGTTCACACACATACACACACATACACACCCAATGAACGCCTCTCACACATTTCATTTCTCCTCTCACTCTCTCTCTCCTTCTCCCACTCCTTTCTCTCTCCCACATTACCTTCTCTCAGTTCATCTTTCACCTCTCCATTCCACATTCCCTCTTCTCATTCTCTCCTTTCCCTTCTTCTCCCTCTATTCCCAGCCCATCTTCGCTCTCCCCATTCCATAATTTATCTCCCTCTCTTTTCCTCCTCACCATTCCACATTCCCTATTCTCACTCACTCCTCTCCCTCCCTCTCTCTCTTCCCTCTCCTTATTCCCTCCCCACCATTACCTACGCCCTCTCCCTCCCTCTCCGGCCCATTTCAAATAGGACTTGTCACCCCATTAACAGGAAACAGCCGACCATAACACCTAATGACCCGCCACCACTTTCCACCAATAGCTGACCAGGTTTCATAAAGCCTTTCCGAGCCCGCCAATCAGAGAGGCCAGACAACAAAGTGCCTTACCGAGTCCCTTGCCACCGCCCGCCAATCACAGGTCGGATAACAAAGTGCCTTAGAGGTCCCTCGTTGCCACCGACCAATCACAGTTCACGTAAGATATGGCCCCACTGAGTCACTCTCGACACAACCAATCAGAGTTTGGTTTTCAAAATGCGGAGGGGAGAAATTGCCCCCCCCCCTACCAATCACGTCGTCGGTTTTATAACGCGTAGGAGTAGTAGAAATATTTAACTGTTTTCTATTCATAAAACGTATACATGTATAAATAAACGCAGTACCTAATTTATACATATATACAAACATATATAAACATATAAAACAAACAAACAAAAAATGACAACAAACAAACAAATATTCCCTCTTACGATAATTAATTGAACAGGTAAGGTTGTACTACCTCATGTTCCGCTTGTCACCTTACCTGTAGGGAGACCAATTATGGCGGTTAAATAGGAGAGAGAGAGAGAGAGAGAGAGAGTTTATAACCTACACTTTAAAACGCAATAATAACTTAACTTAAACACACACACACACACACACACAGAGATAAACACCATCGTGAATTGAAGCGTTTATAATCACCTTAATCATTCAATACTATTCAAAACACACCTTAACCCACACAAGGAAGAGGAGGAGGAGGAGGAGGAGAGGGAAGGTGGAGGGAGGAGGATGAGAGGAGGAGGAGGGAGGAGAAAGGGAAGGAGGAGGGAAGGAGGAGGAGGAGGAGGAGAGAAAAGGGTGAGAAGAAGGATGAGGGGAGGAGGGGGAGGGGGGAGGAAGAGAGATAGTGTGGAGGAGAAGGGGGAGGAAGAGGAGAAGGGGGAAAGGAGAAAGAGGAGGGTAAGAAGGAGGGGGAGGAGAAGGAGGAGGAGGAGGGGGGGGGTTATTGCCTATAGAAAACCTGTATAAAGATAAGCGTCTACCTGTTACCTGTAGTGTTATGCTAATTGGTTCCTTAATGTGGCCAAATTCACCTGGATTATTATGGCTGGAAGGACTTGGCTGGAGTGGTATTAATATTTGGGTCCATTGCCTAGGAGTTATGGTAAACGGTTTGTGGTTAATGAGGTGTTGGTTACCTGTGGAGAGAAGGTGAGTGTCTGTTTGTTTGTTTGTTTGAAGGTGGTGTTATTATTATTATTATTATTATTATTATTATTATTATTATTATTATTATTATTATTATTATTATTACGAAAATCAATCTAATAATCACAATACCTAACACACACACACACACACACACACTAACGACCTCAATCACTCTACAATGAAAAAAAATAAAAACCCTCGTTAGTCATTCACTCAGAACCAATTAGTGAATAGTGAAAGAGTTATTATTCGTTATTCATTCTGGGGCAGCTCAGGAAAATAGGAAAATAGGGGCGATTTTTCTTTTCTTAAGTTGGGGAAAGTTGGACCAGTCGCTAAAGAGCTTATGAGGGCAAAAGATGTCTTAATATAAGGTAATTACGGGCCTGGGGTAGGTGGAAGCCTGATGAGAGGGGGTGAGAGGGGAGTGGGTGAGGGGGAGGAGGAGGAAGAGAGGGGAAGGAGGAGGAAGAGAGGGGAAGGAGGAGGAAGAGAGGGGGAGGAGGAGGAAGAGAGGGGGAGGAGGAGGAGGAGGAGGAAGAAGGGGAGTCATAGGAGGATGATAATAATAATAATAATAATATGAAAACACAAAACTCCTCCTCCATATAAAAAAATAATCCCCTCACTTCCCTCAATCAAGTGTGTGTGTGTGTGCGTGTGTGTGTGTGTGTGTGTATGTGTGTGTGTGTGTGTGTGTGTGTGTATGTGTGTGTGTGTGTGTGTGTGAAGGTAAAGTGACTCCACGTTTTCTATGCACCGGGAGACGACGGATGAGAGAGAGCGGGGGGAACTAATTAAAATTTCTCCCTGGCTCTCGGTATTACACAACAGAGTTCAGTAATGTCAACACGCCGTGAAGACAGTCTACTATACCAGAGACGTTTAAGAGCTCAAGGAACAAAATCAAATTAATTATCTAATAAAAAATAATAATAATGTAAAGAGATAGCCTACTTGTCTTTAATGTTTTGAAGTTGCATAAATAAAAAATATTATTATTTTTTTATAATATGTAAAGGAATTTTTATTCTTGAGTGATTGAGTGAAAAAAAATTGAGTGGCTTTGAACAATAACAACAACAACAGAAGAAGAAAGAAGAAGAAGAAGAAGAGAAGAAGAAGAAGCAGCGAAAATAACGACAAATAATAATAATAATAATAATAATAATAATAATAATAATAATAATAATAATAATAATAATAATAATAATAATAATAATAATAATAATAATAATAATAACACATACAGTACAGTAGACATTAACAGCCATACAGACACATTAACATGAGACAATAGTCCTTTGTCCCTCCTTATGGTTAGACCGGCAGCAATAACAATTAAAATAGTCCTTTCCTTGCCCTTAATGCTACCCTTACCCTTAATGCCACCCTTACCCTTAATGCCACCCTTGCCCTTAATGCCACCCTTGACCTTAATGCCACCCTTGACCTTAATGCCACCCTTGACCTTAATGCCACCCTTACCCTTAATGCCACCCTTGACCTTAATGCCATCCTTGACCTTAATGCCACCCTTGATCTTAATGCCACCCTTGACCTTAATACATGACATATGCCACCCTTGTTGTAATACTACCCTTGCCCTTAATGCTACCCTTACCCTTAATGCCACCCTTACCCTTAATGCCACCCTTGCCCTTAATGCCACCCTTGACCTTAATGCCACCCTTGACCTTAATGCCACCCTTGACCTTAATGCCACCCTTACCCTTAATGCCACCCTTGACCTTAATGCTACCCTTGCCCTTAATGCCACCCTTACCCTTAATGCCACCCTTACCCTTAATGCCACCCTTGACCTTAATGCCACCCTTACCCTTAATGCCACCCTTACCCTTAATGCCATCCTTGACCTTAATGCCACCCTTGACCTTAATGCCACCCTTGACCTTAATGCCACCCTTACCCTTAATGCCACCCTTACCCTTAATGCCATCCTTGACCTTAATGCCACCCTTAATTCCTTTAATACCACCATGAAGCCTTAATGCCACCCTTGACCTTAATGCCACACTTACCTTAATGCCCTTGACCTTAATGCTACCCTTGCCCGCCAATGCCACCCTTACCCTTAATGCCACCTTACCATAATACCACCCTTACCCTTAATGCCACCCTTGACCCCTTAATGCCACCCTTGACGTAATACTTACCCTTGACATAATGCCACCCTTACCCTTAATGCCACCCTTACCCTTAATGCCACCCTTACCCATAATGCCACCCTTGACCTTAATGCCACCCTTACCCTTAATGCCACCCTTGACCTTAATGCCACCCTTGACCTTAATGCCACCCTTGACCTTAATGCCACCCTTACCCTTAATGCCACCCTTGACCTTAATGCCACCCTTGACCTTAATGCCACCCTTGACCTTAATGCCACCCTTGACCTTAATGCTACCCTTACCCTTAATGCCACCCTTACCCTTACTTCCCTTACTCTTAACTCCCCTTGCTCTTACCTTCCCTTTCCTTTACTCCTACCCTTAACTTACCCTTACTTTTATCATCCTTTACACCTTACCCTTACTTCCCCTTACCCTTCCCTTCCCCTTACTCTTAAATCCTCTTATTCTCCCTATCCCTCTCCCTTACTCTTTAACCTCTCCTTACCCTTCTCTCGCCCCTACCTACCCTTTACCCATCCCCATTCCCCCCTACAGCCCCTTTGTTACTACTGCTGCCGGATACACCTGTGTTGTAACCATAGGTGTATCCGGCACCTATACACACCCGCCTCGAAGTCAGGTGTAACCACCACCTGTACACACCTGTACATCACACACAACACCTTCCACACTCCCAACCAAACTTAAAGCAATTATTATATATCTATAGTGTAACTAACTACACATTACAATACACTGAAATAATGAAACAAAAATATATTCAGAATCTTGGTTACACCGCATTTTTTTCAGTAAGACAATATATATAATTACATTGGGCAGTCCATTACCACAAATTACACTGATAAACGGTACGTAATGGATACTGAATTACAAGTCTCATAACTAAGTCTGGCTAAAACAGTGGTAGACATTGTTTAGACATAAGCCAGTTGACTGCTGAGGTGAACATTAAACTAGTATGATTAAAATAGCAACCAATGATTTGAAGATTAATTAATGTAAATGTGAAATACCTAAGAGAATAGCAAATAAATAAAATACACCAACGAGATAAATAAATAAGAATGAATGGAAAATTATTGAACAATAAAATGAAAATAAGAAAACGAATAAACAGTAAAATGAAAATAAGTGAGAATAAAAAAAAAGAATAAAAATTACTACAATAAAACTAAATAAAACAAAATAAACAGAAAAGAATAAAGAAACACAATAAATAAATAACACAGCAACACAAACAACATCATTTACTGTGTTACTTCACATCAACGTGTCCAACATTTGTCTTGACTCCATTTTCGTGAATATAATTAAGTCAAACATCATAACACACATCCCGATAAAAAAAAAACACACTAACGACAACAATAAATAAATAAACATTAAAAATAAATTCAATATATTTTCCCTAAGATTTTTTTTATTACAATGTCACGGCAAAAAGTTTGTATACGAATCTTCCTCAACATAATGCGGGGAAGCAGTTCTTTCACCACAGTTATGCTCGTATGTTATACTGTAGAGATCCCCCGTGTTCAGAATACAGAGCCACTTATTGACGGTACAGTTACAGCCACTTATTGACGGTACAGTTACAGCCATTTATTGACGGTACAGTTACAGCCACTTATTGACGGTGCAGTTACAGCCACTTATTGACGGTACAGTTACAGTCCAAACTCCTTGTACACTTGAGGGCGGTTGACAACATGTGAACGCTGCTTGCATTATAAATTGTCAGAATAAAAACTAAAAAAAAAAAACTCGGATACTAAGAAAAAACTGAGTAAATTAATGTTAAAATATCAATCTACCTTACCTACATCACCTCCTTAAGTAGATGGTATATTATCCAGCATGTCCAGGGAATATTGTCTAAGATAATACAGTATAATTGGTTATTTTACTTCAATTATGACCTTGTGTGATAATAGGACATAGTACCATAATAAACCTTTTCTCAAACTGTTATATAACTCAACAAAAATAATAATAATCCATTCTAAACAACGGATTATCAGACGTAGATGTCATAATTCAGCTCATCATAATTATCCATACACTCTCGTGTATAAATTCCACCGTCAAAATTTGTATTGTCGGAAGAAGTTTTACTGTCTGAATGTCTGTCTAATTCTAAAAAAACTCTCCGTTAGTATCCGTCTATTTCCTCTGTTACCTCATCACTTAAGAGTATTACAAAATATTACCACTTACTGTAACACCTGATGTGCATACTCATATTTATAATCCTGTGTATTTTGTAACTGAAAGAAATTACAGTTACAGGAATATTTAGTTACTCTTGCGGTATACAAAATCATACATCTATCTATCTATCTACTGTATTTATCTATTTATATCTATTTTATTAACTCACCTGTACCAATAATCATCAGTTTATTTATCTTAATCTTCTTCCCATTTTGATTTATTCCTCTTAACTATGTATGTATCTACACCCACAAACAAACCTACTATCCACGCCCTACACCCACAAACAAACCTACTATCCACGCCCCACACCCACAAACAAACCTACTATTCACTCCCTACACCCACAAACAAACCTACTATCCACGCCCTACACCCACAAACAAACCTACTATCCACGTTCTACACCCACAAACACACACTACCCACCACCTACACCCACACACAAACCTACCATCCACGCCCCACACCCACAAACATACCTACTATCCACGCCCCACACCTGGCTGTAAACTTACCTACCATCCACGCCCCATAATCTACAAACAAAACCCAAATATCCACGCCCCTACACCCACAAACATACCCACCATCCACGCCCCACACCCACACAAACAAACCTACTATCCACGCCCTACACCCACAAACAAACATACCTACCATATCCACGCCCCACACCCCACACAAACAAACCTACTATCCACGCCCCACACCCACAAACAAACCTACTATCCACGCCCCACGCCCACAAACAAACCTACTATCCACGCCCCACACCCACAAACAAACCTACTATCCACGCCCTACACCCACAAACAAACCTACTACCCATGCCCTACACCCACAAACAAACCTACTATCCACGCCCTACACCCACAAACAAACCTACTATCCACGCCCTACACCCACAAACAAACCTACTATCCACGCCCCACACCCACAAACAAACCTACTATCCACGCCCCACACCCACAAACAAACCTACTATCCACGCCCCATCACAGGAAACAGGTAAAACATTTCTGTGATCGTTCTTCAATAATTAATTTCATACGCCAACCTTACCTGCATTTATCTCAATTACAGTATAAAATTTTAGTGTTAATTTCAGCATCGGAATCAATCAATCAATCAATCAATCTCTCTCTCTCTCTCTCTCTCTCTAGATGGAAAATTTCATGACGTAAAATCCGATGAAAACTCTTCCCTGTTTATACGTGTTGCTTCGAGGTTTTGTTTTCACGTTAACCTCATGTTTCGTTTCGATAAATGACACATATCACAGGAGGTGAACTACAAACTGACCTTTGACCTGACACCGACGACCGACCGACGGAAGATGGGGCTTCGGGTTTAGTCGTATCCATTTGAGAGTTTTATGAATGTGAAGCCCCGAATTAGTCAACAAACCCTACAGCTCAATTTGGATTCGAACTTGTGCATCTTGTTCTTGAATCAGAACCTTATCTCACACATATATAGGGGTTAGGTTGGGTTAGGTTGGGTTAGGTTGGGTTGGGTTAGGTTAGATTGGGTTAGGTTAGGTGAGCCGTGTCCATCACAACCAGACAATTATCCTCGTCCATCAGATCTTCCCTTTAACAAATCCTCAACATAAAAGACAAATTCACCTCCATGTGTTAAAATCTTACTACACTACATTACCGTCA